>NC_137682.1:22853408-23088408 GCF_963989245.1 Nansenia antarctica
TGTGCTTTGCTGTAGATGGCAAGGTCAGCAGTTACAAGTATATGCCTCTGTCCCAGTTCTTGAGCAAGCTGTGTGAGCTGCAAAAGAGCTGTATAGATCTGATGGTGAAGCTCTTATGAAGGGCATATATTGTACTATTGTTAAAGGGATGTCTGACGTGGATACATAGGCATTGAATGCAGACCATCCTGGGATTCTCTGTTCTTCTTCTTTCATGATACGGCTCACCTTCCAAAGTAAGTCTTGGCCTTCTGCTGCCTGAGCTTTTGTGCTGTCTGATTTGAGGACCTGTGGTAGAACTGCTGGTGGTTCAGATCGCCTACCTGGCTTGATGTATCTGAAATTCAAGAACAAGTCATTAGGCATCTTTTGTCATATAATTCAATCTTTAACAAAATGCCCTTACAAACAACAACACTCCAGATTCATTAACATACAGTATATCAGAGCCATTTCAATCAAGTATTGCATGTGTCTGGCAGATAGTTGGTCTATAATATTTACCTCTGAACCTCTTCATTATTAGTGCGGCAGCTTAGCAAAATAATGGGGACGCGCCGGACAAAAGCACCAAATTTTTTCCATGTGCTCTACATCACCATAGCTTTCAATTTTTGGTGGGAGCCACTTCATCAAGATGGCCGATGGCGGCCATCTTGGATTTCCAAGGTGGCCGCCATGTAAAATCTATAAGTGCAAATATCTCGGCTTCCAAGCCACATAGAAGGTCAATCTTGGTGTCAAAATATACATTTTCTGGGTCAAGGAATGCATTAAAGCTATTGAGAATGTCACTAGATGATTATTTGTGCCGAGATCAATAAATATGTTCATTCTGGCAATGTATCCATAATTTTCAACTCGGTTCCTAAGCAGCTGGACATATATTAATATGTATGTTTTCAATGGCATGTATATTGAAAAATGGACAACATGCATTAATTGAATTTAACTTTATGTGCTTCACTTTTTAACATAACAAAGCATTTTATATCATCAAATTATCGGTCACATTTACAACTGCAAAGCTCTGTGCATTTCCAGTGTGCTTTCTTGCATGAGCACTTTGCACCACAGCCACTTGCGCTTTTACAGCCACATTTGACCAGTTCAGTGCAGGCTTTCGAAGCCATTGGTAGAATGCTCCACACAGGAAGCCAGACCTGGCTGTCTCTATCCAATGTCCATCCACATCCTTCTGGACTGGGTGTCGGCTGCTGAGCCAGTTCAGATGTTGCCCAGATTCCAGACTGGTAGGCAACTCGCTTCAAGTGCTGCAGAAGGGAATCTTGTGTTGGTGGAATGTGTTCCATGGTTCTGTTCTTCTGGCAGAACAACTCTCTCCGTGCTTCATTAATAGATTCCACATCACTCGTCTTGTCGTAAAGGACGATTGTGTAGCGCTCCAGAAGTTGCAATTGCTGGGCATCTATGGTCACGGGAGTGTGCGGATTCGCTGCCATGTAGTTGAAGGCCTGGGTGACCTCGGGGTAGGACTTCCAAGCCTCCCATGCTGACTTCTTCCCCTTCCCACAGAATGCTGAGGTTGTGTCACAGCCTGTGAAACAGTGGAAGACTGGAAGTGCTGTGGACTTACCTTTGCCCAGAGTATGGCAGATGTTATTGATATGAAGATATCTGTAGTTCTTGCCAGTGCCAAAAGTGACCCAGATGTCTGCAGCTGGATACTTGGAGGGCAGGGCATGGAACTTTCCGATGAGGATAACGACAACATCTGTATCCACAGTGCGTACCAAGCAGGTAGAAGAGCGATGCTCCAGGGCATCAAGCAGATGAATCAGTATCCTGGTGTCGGCCTCTTCATGGTTACATGGCAGTATGAAGTGGCTGGTGTCTGTGCCGACCACTCTGGTGCCAGATGTAATGAAGACCTGCTTACCATCTGGCCAGGCAATGGATGCAATCTTCCTGGAGAGGAAGGTAAAGAGTTCCTGCTTGTTCATAGTGTCACGCAGGAAATCTGGCCAATTCCCTGGCAGCTTGTTCTGACCAGCCACCTTCCGTCGTATCCCTTTGCCTCGCTTCTCCCTTGTTGACTCTTTTATGCTGCTGGTGATGTAAGTATCCCAGACCACATCAACTCTTGCAGAGGTCTCCAAGTGCTTCATGATGTGGGGAACAAAGACACAACTGGCATATTCGTCGAATGTGGTAATGTTGGTGGTGGACAGGAAGTGCACAACAGCAGCACCGTCGAGTACTTTGACATCAAAAGTCCCTGGAGGTAAAAAAGAAAGTTAGTTAAAAAACGAAAAACAAACTGTAAATAAAGGACTTAGGCCTACTACAGACCTTGAAGAGAATGATATGCAATTTTTTCTGATTATTACTGATATTACTTAATGCCACTGACTGATTACAACTTGTTTGTAAAAAAAAAAAAGTACCTGGAGGTTCCTGTTGTGTCTTCTCTGTCAGAACAATTAGCAGATCTGACTTCTTTCCCAAGCGTAGTTTCCCTCTGTCAGATAGGGAGGGAGGGTATGGATGGTTTTCGTGCTTAAAAAAGGTGCTCATGTCACCCTCTCTGTGTTGCATGGCTATATATAATTGGGAGAAGAGTGCAACATCATCCTTCAACATTGAGATCTGCCCTGCCTGCTTGGTCTTGGTCTTGGGTGTTGGGCATCTGAAGAGAGGCAGTGAGTTCTTTTTGATGGGCTCGTGAATGGAGTGTGTGCGGTTCCTGATCACTCTCTCATGGTACTTGTTGTACTGATCTCTGCCCACTGATTCCACATTGCGGACTGTGTTAACCACAGACTCGTCAGTTATATTTCGTGTGTCCTGCATTAGAAGCTCGGGGGTATCATCTAGGAATGGATTGCTCATCCCAGTGATGGTGTGCACCAGAACTAGTGCTTGTTCTTTGAATGTCTTCTGTGTAGACATTCCTTCTTCATGGTGTTGCTGTTTATTGCCTTCTTCTGAAATATACTCCTGCTCAAACTCTTTTAGGAGTCGTGCTTGTTCAGGCCCTGCGATCATCCACTTCTTGAATGCTGAGGGATTCTCGGTGAGTCCCACTGCACCCCCAGAACCCTTCACCAGATCATTATTCTGCTCATGAGCCTGGTCTATCGGTATGCTTGAGAATCTGTTTGTGGTCTTGGGAATAACCCAGTGACCATGTTCTTCAAATTCATTGTGAATGGACGTGGGCAAGCTTTCCATGTCGCGGATGTGGACAGGAATCCATCTGGCATAGTTCTGGTGATCAAGGGCGAAGAACCATGGGACGAGAGCCTTCAGTGACTCCACATAGAGGGGGAAATCCTGTTCTCTGTGGGCACGTACAAATATCAGACCCATTATTTCCAAGTTGAGGATGGTATCCCAGTACTGGAATGTTGGACTCTTGGTTATCATATCTTGTCTCCAAGCTTCTTTGATCTTCTCATCACGTGGTCCCTCAGTCACCATGTCCAAGAAGGCATCCTGCTGCAGCTTCCCCAGTGCCAGAGCGCTCACTTGGTGGGCATGTCTTGTCCTAGTGAGGTGGGATGCTTTGAGGAAAGAGTCAGCTGTGCCAGAGGATGCGATACCAGCCTCAGTCAGTGCAGTGGTCCAAAAAATATATATAATCACATAATGATATTCTCAATAGCTTTAATGCATTCCCTGACCCAGAAAATGTATATTTTGACACCAAGATTGACCTTCTAAGTGGCTTGGAAGCCGAGATATTTGCACTTATAGATTTTACATGGCGGCCATCTTGGAAATCCAAGATGGCCGCCATCGGCCATCTTGATGAAGTGGCTCCCACCCAAAATTGAAAGCTATGGTGATGTAGAGCACATGGAAAAAATGTGGTGCTTTTGTCCGGCGCGTCCCCATTATTTTCAAATATGGTCTTAAGCCACCGCACTATATCCAAATCACAGCTGTCCAGGGCATGGAGAGATCTCTCTGGGATTCTCAGGATGGGGTTGTGTGCTGTGGCAACATCACCTCTTCTGTATACAACAATTGCCATGGAATGTGTTGTATTTTTGCCATCCAGCGTCTCTTCATTCTGGTCAAAGTTGTCAATGGCTGCATCAATTATCCCATGTCCTGTGGTTCTTGTCAGTCCATTTGGAATGTAAACACATTTGCTTCTCTGTAATTGATCTGCTGCTACTGATGTGAGAAATTGACGCACTTCATCATACGACACACAATGACCCATCATGTGTAGCTTGTTGATAAGGGCCTTGCTGCCAAACTCATGATGGATCATAATCCCAAGTCCTAGTGTGATATGTGTACGCCTGCTGCAGCACTGTGCAATTAGATCATGGCAAAAGGTTATAACACTTGTGTTATTCTTCAGAGCTGGGTCCTCATCACAGGTCTGCACATTTTTAAATGCACCTGCATTGACACACCAGTTCACAAAATCATACAGAGTGTTTGGCACATATTCACTGCACTGGAGAAGGGAAAGCTTGTCACTGCTTATGTAGAATTGAGGCTCATGCTCAACCTTTTCCATAGTTTTCCTCAATATACCTGCAGCCTGGTGGAGGATTTGAGTGTCTCTGTTCTCTGTGGAGGCATTGTCTCCCTGTCTTCTGTTATGTTTTCTCTTCTTCTTCTTTCGTGTAACGTCAGAGGTCCAACTCGGTGTTGCGTAGCCATGCCCGCATCTCTGGTTCTAGGTCGAAGAGGCTGGCTTCTGAGGGTGGTCTATATAAGGGGCAGATGGTGATTATGTGGTCGGCGGTCTGCTCTGGGTCACCGCACTCGCATGCCGCACTGTCCGCCAGGCCCCACGCCTTCATTGATGTTTTAAAGCGACCGACACCAGTTCGTAGACGGTTCAGTGTGGTCCATTGCCGGCGTGGTAGGTCGTCTCCTCCAATGGCGCCATCTCCTGGGTCCCAGATGTAGCGGTGGATTCGGGAAGGCCCGGCTGACTCCCACTCCTGCTTCCAAGCTGCTGCCAACCATGCATCTCTGGAGATGTCCTCAGAGGTGGAGTTGAGCATGGCTTGTGCTGCCTTGTTGTCTGAGGAGAGAAGCTTCTCTCATTGCATGGCCAACAGTCATGACACCAGAACAGATCAGATCAGATTTTCCAGGACGTTCAATGAAGGTGAGTTTATCCCCATAATGCTGGTTCATCTTTTCTTTGAGTTTCCAGGATTTATACATTGTTGGTTTTGTAGCTGTACTCAGTTTTCCTTTATAGCCCTCAGTTACAGCACTCAGTGTTGTGACAGTCATATGCTTTGAAAAAACTGTCTTAGTTAATTCTTCAGTTAGCTCAAAGAAAGCTCTTTCATGTTCATTTAACTTCTTTTCTGTTAAATGTTTGTTTCTAGCTGCTAGAATGTTCCTTTCTGAAAGATAGTGTCCTAGGCAACTTCTGTGATACTTTGCATCATAGGCAAAAAGATCTTCATAGGTCAGCATACGGTGATGTATTATTTCATCAAACCTCTCTGAGGCTGCGTTGAGGACCTTTGACCTTGTACTTTCACCTGTACCGGTACATATAGGGGTCAGGCCTTCTCTCTTTGTGACTTTCTGGCTGCAATTGAAACATTGGCTGCAAATGAAACACTAGCTACGGATGTCAAATCTAGTGTCTCT
Source organism: Nansenia antarctica (assembly GCF_963989245.1). Lineage (NCBI taxonomy): Eukaryota > Metazoa > Chordata > Actinopteri > Argentiniformes > Microstomatidae > Nansenia > Nansenia antarctica. The sequence continues at coordinate 22,859,013 of NC_137682.1, forward strand.
GGACAGTCTAAGTCTTTTACTGATCCTGGGGTGGTTCTTGATCACTGGTTGTAGGCGTATAGTTATGTGTGCTTGAATAACTGGCCCGACATGACCTGTGATATGAAACCTTGACCTTGAAGGACAGTATGTCATCTGAGTGGGGCGATAGTCTCTTATGAACTTCATCATCTCGTCCTTGAGCAACGTTCAGTATGGTTCTGAGTCCTTGTAAGCTGGGCTCTGCTAGCCTCTGCCTAGATCAGAATGCCTGCACTATGGTTTAAAAGCTCACAAATCTAACAACATATTCAACAACATATTAATATCATAGTTGGACATATGTGTTACCTGTTATCTGTCATTAGATTGGTGATAATCTGAACAGAACTGTCAATCCACAGCCCCTCTCCCTCTGAGATGGAGAATGTTATGGCTGCTGCTGCCCAGTTGGCTACACAGTTTTGAAACATGCAACTGTCACTCAAACCAGAGTGGCAGAGAGTGTTCCACTGTCAAGCTTCAAAATTATTTCTATACTGTACTTTGAATTAAGGTTCCAGTTTTACTAAAATCTGTACTATTTACACCTATGTTTTAGAGGCTTGCAATTTAGAACTAATAAACTTTATTTTATTGGGTTACTCTTATTCTGACTATTTTGTGATGTAGTTCAGCCACCTGGTATTTCCCTCTCCAAATATAATGACCATCAGAGTGAGCATTCTTAACGTATAGGCTATTATGCCACTTATCCCCCATTCGGAATTTGACTGTATCAGAGAAGAGGTAGGCCTATGTCTAAAGAAATCTCATTTGCAATAGAACTCTATGAGATATTTCCATACAACTACTGGTTATTGTTCAATAGCACCCTAGACAATTCAGTAATGATATATTTTTCAGGGATTTCTGTTTTTCTGATAAATGAGAGAAAAGTGATGGAGTCCTATGTTCCTGTCACCAAAAAGTACAATTTCCGTCTAAACTAAAGCTAAGTTTACAGGACTATAATTCAGTATTTATTTAGGTAAATAGTTGTCTGACTATTTGGTGATGTAGGACAACCACCTGGTTCATACCTCAGCAAATCTGAAGAGGAAAGGAGTGATCATTCTCAAGTTATGGGCTTTTTTGTCACCTTCCCCATATTCGGCCTGGTCTAATTTGGCTCTTTTTCAGGGATTGGGGTAGCTCTAAAGAACCAAAAAAACATATTTTCCCCAAAAATAAAATTTGACAACAATCAATTTCATTAATGGGAGACCCTAAAGATAAGAAAAATCATTGTTGTCATTTGCTCTACCTCGGGTAGGGGTATCTCGAAAACTAAAGCCTTTTTTGAGGACTTGCTGCTAGACTATTACCTTAGTGGGCTGCGATACTGTGTTGATGGACTCGTGCTTCAGTAAAGTGTGACTGGCTTTCATTTGCTTTCGGAGAACTTTCTTCTCCTCTTTACTTCTTCTGACAGGTCTCACGTGTTCCGAGCAGGGCTCCATGGTGTTACTATCTTCTTCTTCTTCTTTTTATTTGATTGGCGGTTGGCAACCAGCTTAAGGTGCATTACCGCCACCTACTGGACTGTGTGGACTAACACATTTGGCTATGGCATGTAACTCACTTCATAGTTAACAAACTAACATGTTTGGCTATGGCATATAACTCACTTCATAGTTAACAAACTAACATGTTTGGCTATGGCATGTAACTCACTTCATAGTTAACAAACTAACACGTTTGGCTATTGCATGTAACTCACTTCATAGTTAACAAACTAACATGTTTGGCTATGGCATGTAACTCACTTCATAGTTAACAAACTAACATGTTTGGCTATGGCATGTAACTCACTTCATAGTTAACAAACTAACATGTTTGGCTATGCCATGTAACTCACTTCATAGTTAACAAACTAACATGTTTGGCTATGGCATGTAACTCACTTCATAGTTAACAAACTAACATGTTTGGCTATGGCATGTAACTCACTTCATAGTTAACAAACTAACATGTTTGGCTATGGCATGTAACTCACTTCATAGTTAACAAACTAACATGTTTGGCTATAGCATGTAACTCACTACTCCCAGCAGGCAAGCATGTGGCAGCACGTCTCGCCATCCAGCTGGGCTCGCAAACACAAACACAAACACACGACTTCTCACATACTCTTGTCTTCAGTCTCAGCACTGTCTACGCACTTTGTCCAACACAATAACATGTTCTACAGGGAACGATGTCGGGGGGGTATTCCATCAACGTTGCGCATTTACGATCCCAATGAATCCCGTAAAGACAAGTCGGCTTATTTACTCCATGAACGTGCAGCGTTGACCTTCCCAAATTAGTTCCTCCTTCTAAATCTCTGGTGAGACTGGTCTCAAATAATCAGTCAAACAATACGATCAGGGTGCGAATATTTCGACCGAGGACCATGGGGGCAGCCATGATCCCCGCTCGCCAAAGATCGACTCCCATGTTGTAATGTTTGCCCTCTAGCACAGTTATAAACTTAATAAATGACTCGTGTTGTCTTCAGTCTCAGCACTGTGTGCGTTTATTGATCCGCCATCTTAGTCATGGTGTTACTATGAAATTCGCCCCCAGAGCAACCATGTCTGTGTGCAATGGTTCCGGAAATGCGCCTTTGTTAGAATGTGAAGTGAACGTGAAATCCACATACATTGTGGATAATTGTGGGTTGCATGATTCAGTAAGAATCTTTCAAATAGAAAGTATAATTAGAGTAAAACAACAACCAAGACAAAATGCACGCCTACTCGTGCATTTGGATCGCTGAATATTGGTGAGATCACTAGAATAGTATGTGTCAACCAAAATGTAATAACTGTTGCCCCTTGGCCTTGAACTGGAATGAGTCTTGTCGTGTATTTCATGCTCTCTGACACACATGGATAGATTGTAAACATGCCCATGAGGGGTTGGGCACACACAGACACACACAGATACACACACACTCTGGCCTCTTGACCAGCATCTGCAGTGGCTGTAATAGGATCACTGGTAGATATAATTGCATTAGGGCCCGAGACAGCAAGACGCCCATAGGGTGAATTGCATTAGAATTGCATTAGACCATAGGGTGAATTGCATTAGAATTGCATTAGTCCATAGGGTGAATTGCATAAGAATTGCATTAGACCATGGGGTTATGGCAGACAACAAGGCATTAACAGATGTTAACACAGAAGGAACCCAAAGAGTCCTTAGGATAGCCCCTGATAATAAGATCAGAAGATAATAAGATAATAAGATCCCACTTACAGGACAGAAACTACTATGTCTCCACTGGCAACGTTGTATCTGACCAAATTAAAATGACGTGGATAGCCTGGAGACACAGACACATAGAAGGGGACATCATTGGTTAGAAGACCATATCTCTGGTTTGATTGGCTCAGGGATGAAGGGATTTGCATAACGCCAAAGGGATAAAATCCCTTGGACAAACACACTCTGTCTCTTTTCTTCACATCCTGCGACCATCCCAATGACCTGCTAGGGACCAGAGGGGAACCATGCTTTGTAACCTGCTTTTTTGAATAAACAGTCTTAAATTTGCTCAAGAACTCTTCTTCATTTTTAGCAGCAACAGATACCAAAATATACGAAATAATGGCGAGCCTAGTCCAAGAGTAAATATATATAGCCTGTGATTCACCGTCAATTTTTGCATCTCTTCATTTCAGCGCAGAGGTGAGTACCACTCCCTCCCTCGCTGAGTTTAGCCAGGCTAAGGAGGAGTTGTGCAGGATTGACTGACTCTAATAAGCTATAATCAAAAGAATCTTGATTTGTGTTGAGTATCTGTTAGAAATATAAGATCATTACAATTGGATTGAATTAAAGAGCCGGATTTTTGAAAATCTGTAATTTGTAAATATATGTTTAATTGTACGATATTGTAGAAGTATCGTGTGTGTCTTGTGGAGCAAAGAATGAATTGCTTCAGTGCGCGTTTTGCGAATGCGCTGTCAGTAAAAAGCTGCGTGGAAGACGTTCTCACAGTGGGCTGATATTTTGTGATAAATCAGAAGAGATTCTGATGAGTGTATTAATGTGTTATTTGTTTGTATGATATTACGGAATATCGTGAGTGTGTGTGTAAAATTGTGTTACTAATGTGTTAAAGTGTATTTGGACTGTGTAGTCTGTTTTGTAAGAAAGAGCATTATTGTAAAAGATTAAGAAAACAAATCTTCAGAAGTGTGTCTCAAGACGCCATTGTCCTTTGTCTTTGTCAGCGGAGCAAAAACACGCACGCAGGCACGCGCAGACACACACAGGCTTAGATTTCTCTTGGGAGAGAGACCGTGGAAAAAAGGCATTAGAAAATATTAGAATGAGATTGGTTTGGTAACTAATAGTTTAACTGCATTGAAAGATAATCTTGAAATTGTTGTGTCGTGGAAAATAAGAGTATTGTGGAAAGCCAGTACGGTGTAAAGTTTAAATCCCACAGGGGTGATTTTTTCTAGAGGACAGAGGCAAAGAGACCCCCTCCTTCCCTTTCTCTGTACTCTCCAGTTTCAAAGAGAAAGGGGGGGTGGCGGGTGATTATATACTGGGACAGAGAGTGGTCAATGGAGAGTGTTAGAGTGAGATTCATTTGGTGAATAATAAGCATTCCTTTTGAAAGGAACCTGACTTTGATTAATTACATTACTTATTTCTTGCAGATAAAATTGGATTCATTTCGCATGGGTTGTGTAGTATTCTAAAGATAAGGAAAGTGAATTGACCAGTGGGATAGAGTGGGTTGGAGACATTTCATTCACAGGTCTGGTGAAGGAGCGGGCGCATGCGCGTTAGCCGGAGCACTTTCCACCTGCTGGACAAAACACGACAAGACATTTTTGGTTGCACAGCTCCACCTACTGGACAAAACACGACAAGACATTTTAAAACATTGATTCTCTGTGGGATCTATCTGAGGTCGATGAAATAGTCCTTTACATTCATAGATTGATGTTTGTAAATGACTGTTGAATATTACATTAATTTAATTAATTACAAATTGATTGAATTAATTATTCAGATCATTTCATTTTCTGTTTTCACAAAACTTTGATCAATTGGTTTGTAATAGTCTAATGATAACCGTTTTCTTTTTTCGATAATAGCTGAATGACTTCACAGGTTTACATCAATGAAGTGTCAATGACTAAGTCTAATTAATTATGCATTCCTTTCAAATAACAAGTCGATTTCTTTACAGATTGTAATGAATAATTAATCATTCATTCCTTCCAAATAACAAGTCGATTTCTTTACAGGTTATAATTAATATTCGTATTTTACATCTTTTTATTTCAAGTTAAGTTCTTTTTCACAGCTTTTGATTAAAGAATAGCAGAACAGTTTCTATCTGAGGTTTGAGCAGTCAAGGGTTTTGTGAATCAGAAAGACTTAGAGCGTGACCTGCCTTTGTAATTTGATAATTGTGTTGAACAGCCTTTGTAGTTTAATACTTAAGTTGACCTGAACTAAAATTAGTATTGAATGAGCAATTAAGTGACACACATTCATACACAATAAGGAAAAAACATTCAAGTAAAAATAAATAAATAAATAAAAATAAATAAAAAACAACACACACATAGATTACATCTAAGTCAATAATACACGATACCACTGAAACAATCCGTTGTTCGAGGTTGTAGCGATTCTGTGTGGACAGCTGATATATTTCAGACATGGGAGCCAAATCCAGCCACATGGTAAGGGCTGTTAATACAGATAAGGGAATATTAGCAAATTCATCCCCTGTGGCTATAGTGGAAAAAATGAATCCTCTTGTTAAGGAGATTAGCAAAATGTCAACGAAATGGAATAATCGTTGGGCAGACATTGAAGAACCGTGGCCACAAGAGGGCACCCTTAATTTACACGTAATCGCAACATTGGAGATACTTATCAATGCACATAAGGCGCATCAAAAAGGAAAGATTAGATCAGAGAAACGCAGGTTAGAGTTAGCTATTTTAGACCTCTTCAAGGTAGTGGGGCAGAAAGTAGCATCAGCTTGGAATGAGAAAACAGCTGACCTGAGTCCAGAAAAAAGAGATGAATTGGCCAAAGCAATGGAAGAGAAAGTGAACATTCCATTCTCACACACAGCTCCAATCTCCAGTCCTCCTCCCTATGCCAAGATACTGGAGGACAATTCTCAGCGGATCTACCCTCAGGTCCCCGTCCTAAGTACGAACGGAGCCTTCACTATCAAAGATGAGGGTGATAATGTACTAGAGAGGGGAAGAGCGAAAGTGACCGTGGATTTCGAACCAGAGAACAAGACAGATGACAGTGAAGATGGCAGTGGAGGTGATGGCGAATGTTCAAGTGCTGACAGCAATGCACAGGGAGGTTACAGTGCTCAGGTCAGAAAACTAATAGCCAAGGCCGAAAAGCAGGGAGGGACAAGACGCTATAAAAAGGGAAAAGAAGAAAGTAGTTCTGAAGATGAGCAGGAGTCTCTGAAGATAGAGAAGAAGAAAGAGAGCTTAAAGCAAAAGAAGAAGATGTTGGAGGAAGAGGAGGAAGAAAGGGTGAAAAAGGATGAGGAGGAGTTAAGAAAGAGGGCAAGAAAACTCCATGAGAGATTCCTAAGAGAGGAGGAAAGTCACAGATTCCTAAGAGAGGAGGAAAGTCACAGACGACAGATAGAGGAACTGGAAGAACAGGTAGCTCAAGTGACATCACATCATACATCCCAGCCGAACCTCCCAAGGTCTACAGCGACACCAAGGCGGGACGAAAAAACGAAGACACTAGTAAGCAATTATGGCCTAAGACCAAGAGGGAAGGCATCGGAGGAAGAGGAAATTCAGGGGAACTTCCCGGTGCTGATTCGAGGTAACAAGATAGAATATCGTCCTTGGGGTCATACAGATCTGTCTGAAGTGATAGAAAAACTCCCAGTCCTGGAAGATGGGGGACACCCATGGACTACCGAGATGGACGTGAGACTGACAGGAACGCAGGCCGCGATGGGAGACCTGAAAAGACTCTTAGCTTTTATTACAGGATTGGACACCATGCAGGAAATATTGACGAAGGCAGGACTTCATAAATATATCGATACATCAGTTTATGACCCAGAGCTCTTCGCAGCAAACAGAGGCAGGCTGTGGAAGGCAATCAGAGAGACATACCCTACTCACATTCACCCAGACAATATCATTGTGATGCCACTGGGAGGAGATGAGAATCCCAGGGGTTTTGTTGCCCGTGTGCACTCTCAATGGAGAAGTGTGACAGGGAAGAACGCTGAAGACAACCCGTTAGAAAAAGCCATAATCAGGGAAAAGATTCAACAAGGTCTCCCTGCCCCAGTTAAGAACAAGTTAGCAGAAGTGGTGGGGCTACGACACATGAACAAGGCTATTTATATAGACAACGTAGCACACCAAGTAGAGTTATTTAGAAAGAAGATTCAGATACAGAAGACACAAGACGAAGAGTCACTCAGAAAATTAACTCAAATACAATTGACAGAAGGCAAGAAAACCAGAGAGAGAATGCAGGCTGTAGCCCTACAGGTCCCAGCTCAGCCACAGCAACTGCAAACTGTCCCTCCCCAGTCATACCCACAGGGGCCACAAGGGGGGTATCCATACCCACAGGGGCCACCAGGGGTGCAAGTGGTTCCGTACCAGCCATACAACCAGCCTGGCCAAGGACCACCACAAGAGGGATGGACCGCAGCCGGGAAGAAGATGTTAGGACCATGTTGGAAATGCGACCAGCATGGACACTTAGCCCGTACCTGCTGGAAGAAGAACCAGGGGGGCGCAGGGGGGAAACAAAAAGGAGGATATAGGCCCCCTGCTACACCGGCTCCAGGAGTAGTGAACCCCTACGGAGGCCCAGCAGCTGGGCTATAGGGGTGCCCAGAAGATCCGAGAGGGGGGTGCCAGCTGGTGGTGATAAACAGGCCTGAAGATGAACCCACCATATGGGTGTCGGTCAACCAACGTCCATTAGAATTGATGGTGGACAGTGGAGCAGCCTATACCTGTCTGAAGCCTGAAGACGCCACGCACCTTCCTATGTCTGGGAAATATGTGAAGACAATCGGATTCGAGGGAATTAAACAGCTGATCCCTACTACTGAGCTTGTAAGCTTAGAGTACAAAGGACAGAGAGCAGATCTGTCAATACTTGTATCAGAACACACGCCAATAGGGCTACTAGGGAGAGATGCACTATGCCAATTGAACTGTACAGTGAAATGCACACCTGACGGCTGTCAGGTGACAGTGCCACAAGAGAACAGACAGCTGTCTGTCATGATGGACAACAACGCATCTATGGTGTATTGGGTGGGAGGGCTTAGCCCAGACCTAATGGAACCAGCAAGGATGTGGGACAATTATATCCTGGCACACATGTCAGAGGCCAGAAGGCCTACTGATCCATTGCATTGTACACTCCAGTATTTTAGAGAAGCTGCAGACGCAAACCCAGATGAGTGGCTGAAGCATCAGCCAAAACAGGTACAGCTTAGCACAAGTTGTATAATCTTAGGCCCTCAGGGAGTGGCGATGAAGATAAACAGTGACACTTATCTAGATCAGGAGCATAAGATTGAGGGTAGCATCCCTCATGTGACACTTATGATATCTGAACACTATGAACAGAAGCATTTAGGGGCAATGATGGCAGACTCAGAAAAGGCCAGATTTGTAACGACAAAAGAAAACCCTGCTATCTGGAGGAGCATTGATGGACAGTTCACAAAACTGATGATCTCTGCTCAAGGAATAGGACATCCGCAGACTGTGAAGCTAATGAACCAGCTAATCCTTCCTGTACAAGCTGAAAAAGACCTCAGAGAAGAAATGATACAGAATGTGCCAGCAGACCTGTGGGCAAAGAACAGTACAGACATTGGATTTGTGAAATCAGCTCGTCCATTGAGAGTTGAACTCATACCGGGTGCAAAACCCCCTTGGAAAAACCAATACCCATTGAAACAGGAAGCAATTGATGGAATTGAGCCACAGATCAAAGGATTGTTAGAGGCAGGAGTCCTGAAGATAACTCAATATCCGTTAAGTAACACACCTCTTCTGCCAGTAACGAAACCTGATGGTTCATATCGTCTGGTACATGACCTACGGGCTGTGAATGAGGTAGTTGTCAGCTATCCAGCTGAAGTTCCTGATCCTCATGTGCTGTTGACTCAGATTCCATCTACAGCCAAAGTATTTACAGTGATTGATTTATGCGGGGCTTTCTTTTCTATACCTCTTAGTGTAGAAAGTCAAGGGTTATTTGGGTTTACCTACAAAGGTCAACATTATCAATATACCAGAATGCCACAAGGGTACAAACACAGTCCTCATGTTTTTAATCAGGTCTTGAAGGAGGACTTAGACGGGTTAGGGCAGACGATAAGTAGTACTGCCATTCAGTACATGGATGACATACTCCTTTGTGCCCCAGATGAAGAAACATGTCACAGGGATTCCGTTAAACTGTTAAAGGTTTTGGCGGAGAAGGGACACAAGGTGTCTAAAAAGAAGCTACAGTATTGTCAGGAAAAGGTAACTTACTTAGGACAATCTATTACACAGGGACATCGCAGTGTCACTAATGAACACTTGGAAGCTATTCAGAAGGCTCCAAAACCACGAACGGTTAGGGAAATGATGATGTTTTTGGGCATTACTGGGTATAGTTCAGCATGGGTGGAGGATTACACTAGACTGGTCGCTCCATTGAGGGGGATGATTAAGGAAACAGGCAGTGATAAACTCCAATGTTGCATTACTTGGACAAGGGAAGCTGATTTGGCGTTTGAGACAATTAAACACAAATTGCAAGAAGCGCCAGCTTTAGCGCTTCCAGATTATTCCAAAGAATTTGGATTGTATGTTTCTTCTTCAGCCGAAGGGAAGTATGCCTGCGCTGTTCTTACGCAACCAACAGGCATTGGACCTAGTCCACAGCCCATAGCCTATTACTCTGTCGCATATTCAGAGGTAGAAATGGGTTTCGCGCCATGCTACAGAGCAATGGCCGGGGCATATCTTATGTACGAGAAGGCAACAACCTTAACAATGGGGTACCCAATTACCATTCTCTGCCACCACAGTCTAAGGAATCTTTTGAATCAAGGCAAGTACACTTTGACGATGCCTAGGATTAGGAATTATTACAGGATGTTGGAAAGGGAAGATGTAACATTACTAAGATGTAACACACTTAACCCAGCAGAGACCTTGCCAACCCCAGAAGATGGGGAACCACACGATTGTGTGAAGGAAGCTATGAGGTACTCTAAGCTTAGAGCAGATCTACTAGCTTTGCCTTTAAAGGAAGCTGACGTTGAGTATTGGACTGATGGATCTTGTTACCGGGTAGGAGAAAGTTTACGTGCTGGGTATGCCATAGTCCGATCCCAAAATTCAGGGTTCATTGTGGAACAAGCCGAGGCTGTTCCTCAGCCTTGTTCAGCTCAGTTGGCTGAGTTGATTGCCCTCACAGAGGCATGCAACTTGGGAACCGGACGAAGAGTGACAGTGTACACCGACTCTGCCTACGCCCATAATGTGTGTCATCTACATGGAGCTGTATGGAAGGGACGGGGTTTTAAGAAAACTGATGGTTCGCCTATTCAACACCACGCCCAAATCATGAAGCTGTTACAAGCCATGATGAAACCAAGGGAATTAGCCATAGTGAAGTGTGCCGCACACAGATCTGACTCATCACATGTCACACAAGGTAACAGGGCTGCAGATGATGCAGCCAAAGCCATTACAGGAGCAGACAAAGCAGGTAAAGTTCTGCTGGTCACACATGAAGCACAGTTACAGGGCATGGTCACGCTTGAGGATTTGTTGATGTTACAGAGTGGGGCAAATGCGCTAGACAAAAACCTATGGTTAACAAGGGGGGCTAGTCAGGATGACACAGGTCTATGGAGAAATCATGAGGGACTGGTTGTGGCACCCCCAGATTTATTAGGCATGCTGATACAGGAAGCCCATGGATTAGCACATGTGGCCAGGGGGGAGGTAAGACGCAAGATCACCAAGGAATATGGTTTTTGGGCTCCATATTTGTTGGAACAAATAGACCATATCCTTGGTCAATGTGTGGTCTGTTTGAAAAACAATATCAGACCTGGAATACCAGTGGGAACTGGGCATATCCCTACCCCAAACGGGCCAATGAAACATTTGGTGATTGACTATGTGGACATGATTCGTCCTGTTGCAGGATACAGGTACATGTTAGTTCTAGTGGACAGGTTCAGCAGATGGGTAGAAGCATGCCCCACTCGAAAAAAGGATGCTCAGTCTGTAGCAAAGTTCCTATGCAGGGAATTCATACCTAGGTTTGGAATTCCAGATAGGATAGCGTCAGACAATGGTAAGGAATTTGTGGATAAGACGGTAAAGCTTATACTACAAAAGTTGGGGATCAAGCAGAGATTTGGGTGTATTTACTCACCTCAAAGCCAGGGGATGGTAGAGAGGATGAACGGGGTCCTTAAGAACCGTCTTTCTAAGGTCTGTCAGCATACAGGTCTTAATTGGGTGGAAGGACTCCCTCTTGCATTGATGGCCTGTCGTTTCAGTGAGATTCGAGGGCTGCACTTGACTCCCCATGAACTGGCTATGGGGAGAGTAATGACAGCTCCCTGTGCACGAACCAGTGAGAAAGGGCCAAGTTTGGCTCTCTTGGAGAGTGACATGAAAGCCTATGTACAGTACATGACTAACCGGCAAAAGAGTATCTCTTCTTATGTGCTCCACAAACAGGAACGTGAAGAGGAGGTGAACGCACAGGAGAGGAAGGACGCGTTGCAACCGGGTGACAAAGTATACGTGAAGGTATACAGACGGATGTGGCATGAGGCTCGACGGGAAGGACCGTACGAGGTCGTTCGGTGCACTGGGACTGCCATCCAAATCAAGGGGTCCCCCACTTGGTATCATGTTCATCACTGCATCAAGGCACCCAATGAGGACGATGAGGGAGAACCTCAGCAGGATGGTGAGGAGACCCCTGGGGACGAGGAAGTCCACAGCTTGGACATCCAGGCTACGAGGATGTTGGTGAGTATCTGCGCCGTGATGCAGATGATGCCGGGGGCCTCGTCCCAGACCCTGTCCAGCCCAGAGATGAGTGGGCCAATGGAGATCGTGAAGGATCCAGTGACTGCGACACCCCTCTTGGGGGTTCTACCAAGCCTGGTGTTGCCCCTGTTGTCACCCCTTCCGACCCTGACAATGCTCCAGACGGAGATGTCAGCAACCCGGGCGGCTGCCCGGACCAAGGTACCATTGAGAGACACAGACCTGTCAGTGATACACCCCAACCAGACAGACCCCGTGAAACACCAAGGCCAATTAGGAGGAAACTCAAGCCATGCCGTTTCAGAGACTAATATACCCCTTAGTGTTCCTACCCCATTGACTTCTTTGGACAATGTTACACTTCACTCACACACTGTTATGCCTGGACGTCAGAGAAGAATGATCACAGCAGGTAGAGCTTTTGTTTGCCCACATTCACGTTGTACTGTTGATGATTGTTTGATCTATACCGCCGAAGCGGACGAGTGGTATAAATATGTTACACTTAATCAACACCCAATCAACACGCAAGAAACTCTTGTGACATTAAATAATGCTGACAATGTGTTGAACTCGTATTGGTGTGCTAGACGTAATATCGGTGAACAGGTGTCTAATGAATCCAACAATTTCAAGGACAAAGTTTGTAGGAACACTCCTGACTTTCCACACTTTTGGTTGGACTGTGAGAAATTTGTGCATGAATATGTTCAAGTTGAGTTACCAGGAAAGGTTAAAAATGTTGCTGTGAATGCTTCTACGAAGGCGATTGTAGTCGCTACTGACGATTATTTGTTGTATGATTCTAATCAACTGGGGACACGGTCCCACCCTAATTCTGCCACTAGTATCATGAAAGATTTTGCTTCAAAAATGAATTATTCTGATTGCTGGATTTGTCAACAGGTCCCTGTAAGTACGTCTGCTCCTATGTTTTTCCCCATACCGTAAACTAAAGCAGAATGGTTTCATTATAATTGGCAGGGTTTAGCCCAATTTGTTTTACAGGGCAAGAACCAGAGCTCTTCTTGTCAGCCCAGCACGATTCTGGTTCCTTTAAATTCTTCCTATGCAGGTGTGGATATTGGTGTGTTGGAACGTCTGACAGCAGCAGTTAACAAACACCATAGGCCTAGCGGTGTGGGGAAGGTTATTATTGATAGGCTTACACATTTGTCACAACCAACAGGTCCGAAGAAGATATATATTATCCAAGCTATGTTCGTTCAATTGAATGGTACTGCATTGAGTCCTCATCTGTCATGTTCTGGGAGTGTGACTTCTACACGGTGGAGAGGTTCAGTTGTTATTTCTGGATTGAAATGTAAAGTTGTTGATTGTGCTATGGTGCCTCAAATGAAATTACATGATACCAATACTATCAGACGGCAGAAAGGCACCACGCAGCTTAAAGTCATGCCTCTCGTGAATGTTACAACCTGTATTGACATTCAATCTCTGCTCAAGGGCAGCGCGATTCGTCAGCTAGGGGCCGCGTCTTGTATAGGCCCTAGTCATATTTTCTCGTATCCTGGTAAGGAGCTTCAACTCCCGGAGGGTGTGTTTCTTGTGTGTGATAATGATGCATTCTCTAAGCTTCCTGCTTTGAGTGAGGGTATTTGTTATTTGGCTCATCTGATACCTTTGATTAGGAAAGTTACTCGGGAGGAGATGTCTGTACTTCACAAACAAGCAACCCATCGTAGTCGTAGGGAGTTATCTACTGCTCAGAAGTTTTTTGGCCTAATATTCCCAAGTTATGGTGTCTACAACTCTCAGACTGAATTAAGTGCCCTATCATCCGTTCTTGAAAAACACATTAATGCTTCGGATGCTGTAGTATCTGCCCTGGCTACTGAATTGACTGAAACTAAGAATGTTGCTCTCCAAAATAGAATGGCTTTGGACATTATTTTGGCCAGTCAGGGTGGTACTTGCGCTTTGATAGGCGGTGAATGCTGCAGTTATATTTTGGATTCTGGTAACGCTCTGTATGATTTTCATGAATCTAACAAGAAGGGTGTAGAGGATTTACATAAAGAACACGGTTGGAATACATTGGATTTCTTTGATTCTGCTTTTTCAGGTATTGGTAATATGATCAGGTCCGTCGCTATTATTCTTGTTGTCATTATCATCTGTATTATGTTACTTGGTATTTTAATCAAATGTTTTGGAAAGTGTATTTCTGATGTTCCGGTTAATGCTTTAATGATGGCCGACATAGCTGATGAGCAAAAGCTGGATTCTGTTTTGCTTTCTGATTTTGTTTCCTCTTTTGATGATTTGTTTATTAAGTGATGTTTTGTGATTGTTTGCTTCGGTTCCTGTTTGTTTCTTTCTATATCATGTGATTGATGTCGGTTGTGGAGTGATGTAATGGTTACGCGACAATGGAAGCTCCTGACGATGAAAGTGTTATCAATCTGAGACAGCGGTAAAGGCTGTTCTCCAACTGGGGTCATGTGCTAGTAACCTCTGACCCTGCCGCTTCGAGGACGAGGGAAACATCGGTCGTTGGAAATTTCTGTATCTCAGTTTTTGTATTATGCATGATGAACTGAGTTTAGTTTAATTGTGATTGTTATTTTCAAGATTCTTTTTATTATTGGTTGTTTTCTATTTTTTGTATGTGTTATCTTTGGTTCCTAGTACTGGTCCTGGGTTGGTCTGTGTTATTGTGCTTCTTGTGTTATGGGTTGATGTAGTTTTTCTGTCTGTTGTTGTTATTATTATTTTTATTTTATTTTTATTATTATTATTATTTATATATTTTTTTTTTTCTTTCTCTGCGGTGTGTGGGGTTTGTGTTTTTGTTTTGTTTTATGTGATCGTTTCGTTTCGGAACACCCTCTGGGTGGTCCGAGGGGGGAATATGTCGTGTATTTCATGCTCTCTGACACACATGGATAGATTGTAAACATGCCCATGAGGGGTTGGGCACACACAGACACACACAGATACACACACACTCTGGCCTCTTGACCAGCATCTGCAGTGGCTGTAATAGGATCACTGGTAGATATAATTGCATTAGGGCCCGAGACAGCAAGACGCCCATAGGGTGAATTGCATTAGAATTGCATTAGACCATAGGGTGAATTGCATTAGAATTGCATTAGACCATAGGGTGAATTGCATAAGAATTGCATTAGACCATGGGGTTATGGCAGACAACAAGGCATTAACAGATGTTAACACAGAAGGAACCCAAAGAGTCCTTAGGATAGCCCCTGATAATAAGATCAGAAGATAATAAGATAATAAGATCCCACTTACAGGACAGAAACTACTATGTCTCCACTGGCAACTTTGTATCTGACCAAATTAAAATGACGTGGATAGCCTGGAGACACAGACACATAGAAGGGGACATCATTGGTTAGAAGACCATATCTCTGGTTTGATTGGCTCAGGGATGAAGGGATTTGCATAACGCCAAAGGGATAAAATCCCTTGGACAAACACACTCTGTCTCTTTTCTTCACATCCTGCGACCATCCCAATGACCTGCTAGGGACCAGAGGGGAACCATGCTTTGTAACCTGCTTTTTTGAATAAACAGTCTTAAATTTGCTCAATAACTCTTCTTCATTTTTAGCAGCAACAGATACCAAAATATACGAAAGTCTCATCATTAGACTCTAACATCACTGTCAGTCAAGTCTGAGGAAAAGAGAATAAGGTGGTGGGGCCTCCATAATATATATATTTTAAACTACTACATCCAGCTGGGGGAGGGCTTAGGGATTACTAGATAATATGACAAATAAATATATACATAAATAAGTAAACAGATTTGTTTTTTTAAAACATTATTTGAATGTTTTATCTGAAAGTATCACAGACCCATGAGCCCCAAGCGAAGGACATAAACCAGGTGAGTTTATACATGTTGTAGTTTAATTTGTAGGTATTTTCATAACTCTTATTATGCCTAACAACAAGCTGCAACAACAAGCTCCCAACACATTGTATCAGCCCTAGATGAGTTCATTGATGTACTGTATTGAATGTTTACTATGGCGTCCCTAAACATGCAGAGTATCCAGCTGTCACCAAGAAACATTATATTTCTCAGTCCTTTTTGGTGAGCCGACTTAATAGGTAGGACACTGTAACTACAGCTGAAGATGGGTGATGTGTACATGATATTCAGTTTATTTGGAATATATTGACCATTTACCCAACGGAATGTGCAAGTTAGGCCAAGATTGACATACAACCATCAGATGGAAACACGTCATTCATGTCTGTGTTCTGTTGCCTGTCCCTGTGTTTCTGTGGCAGCCTCAAGCACGGCCACCTTATGGGTGTACATGACCTCCTCTAGTGGCGAGCAAGCACACACTAACGTGAGGAGCAGGAACATGATGCTGATGATCGTCAGTCACGTCTGAGAACAAGACAATGACGCACCGAACACAGTTGGGAGATGTACCAGCTTGGCCTCAGTAATCCTACTAGAGAGATCCAGCTCGTAGGCCAGACTCCAGCGGTGTTGAGGTATTATCCACCTAGAAAGAAGGTCAAGAGGCAGGCAGTATGAGGCATGGCAGTAGGTTTCACTAGCAGTTGCGAAGCCACACGGTGGCAAAGGGTGGCAGCCGCCACCCTTGAAAAAAGTCCTGCCACCCTACTTGCCACCCCAGTTACACAGACCAACTGATATAATTTGTTGTATTATTATTATTATTGGATCTTTATTTTTTATTTTTTATTAGAATTCAGTGTAAAATCCTCAAATTCTCAAGTTTGAAAAATAAACTCAGTGTTCCACCCCTCCGTCCCGAATGGTTGCACCCTGTCTCACCCTCTAAATGGTTGCACCCTGTCTCACACTCTGGTTGCTATGGTTGCGCCCTGATATCGGGATCCGATGGAATGATCTGACTTTTCTTTTCGAAAAACTGTGACTCTCACACTCTCTCTCTCTCTCTCTCTGTCTCTTTCTCCCTCTCTCTCTCTCTGTCTCTCTCTCTCTCTCTGTCTCTCACTCTCTCTCTCCAGGCTATGACATCTTTGACCGGAGCCCCGTGGTGGCCGTAGAGGACCCAGCGGCGGTGACGTTACAGGACCCCCTGGCTGCTGCGGCGGTGGCTCTCTCCGGCCCGGGGGGGGTCAGGGCTGGGGCGGGGGGGGGGGTCCCACTGCGCCAGGGCTGCTTCTACCTGCTGGTGCTGGTGCCCATCTCCTGCGCCGTACTGCAGCTGGCCGCATGGTCCCGCTTCACGCTGCACGGACGCAGGCTGCAGGGGGTCAAGGCCCAGAGGCAGGGGGCGCAGCACAGCCACCTGGTGGACATCAAGGCTATCTGAGACCCCCGCTGAGACCCCGACACCTAGGAACTAACACCTAGGACGGACCCCTCTGTGCACCTGTGAGGGGTGTAGAAGAGGAAGTATTTGGCGCAAGGAGGGACAGAAAGAGGATGTGACTTTATGAGATCTATCTATTTTAGAATGGGGGTGGGGTGGGGGGGGGCACCTTTTTAATGAATATGTTTTTATTCTGAGAGATCTTATAAGATACTGCGACTTTATATTTATACTGTATATCGAACCGATGACCAAAATGATAAAAGCAGAACCAATCCAAAAAATGTTGGACGCGAAAGGGTCCAAGCCCCCCCCTCATGTTGTCCAATGAGAAGGAAGAGCATCATGCTAGGTTGAGGCGCTGCCTGGATGCATTTTTCTTCTTCCCGCCACAAAATTGGCACCGTCATCGCCAACACCAGCGTGGTTCACCAAAGCGAAAACGCCACAAAGCTAGTTCAAAGCTAGTTCAAAGCTAGTTCAAAGCTAGTTCAAAGCTAGTGTGTTCTTTTCTGATGTGAGTAGGGGGGAAATACAAAGTTCTCTGAAATGTGCACACTTTAACAAAGCGTCATTCCAAATTAGGTTTAGAGTGAAAGTGTACGGACGTGCTTTCACTCCAAATTGCAATTAGGGCTGTTAACCACCATGTGATTCGGTGATCCTTATCAGTGCATCCTTAATGTACTTTATTAATGTACATATCTGCATGGTCAGCATTTTGTACAAACGGAAGAGAAAGATTTCAAGATGTTTTGTGTTTGTTACGACGTCTAATAGAACTGCCAATCGCCTGTACTAAAATCGAGAGTTTGTCTCAGATTTCTTAGTACCGACTGAAGTGTTTACATTTGTACCCCAGGAAAGAGATGTGTTATAGACGGAGACTATTTTTGGGATAGGTATGGATTTATTTTTGACTACAGTTTCTTTCAGCTCAGCCATGGTGAAGTGCCACAGTGACGTTACACGACGTCCGTCTGTACATTCCACACCATTTCAAAGTTTTTGTTTTTTTGATACCGCAGTTACATAACGCCTTTGTATTGAATTAATGAGTTTTTGCATTTAAACTGTCTTGAGTGTTGAGGAGACTTGCATTAAATCTAACCAGTTTATTTATCTAATCAACTATTCTACTAATGGATGTCCCTTGACTGAAGACACCATAATTTGTTAAGTGTTTTAGAGAAACTCAGGAAATGCACAATTTCAGCACAATGTGAGTTCCTCGGTTCTGTGGCCAGAATGCTAAAACAGAGGTTTTCTACAAGGCAGCCTTACAGACTACAGCACAGACACGTGTCTGTACCTGTACCTGTACTGTAATGTTTTAGTCTGATTGTACCACTGCATCTGCCCTTGTATGACAAATAATATATATATAATAAATAATAAAGTGATCTCACTACTTGAGAGCTTGTGGAATGTCTCGTCTTGCACTTTTGTCTATAAATCTTCTGTTCTCTCTCTGTCAAAACAAGTCTAGTACATATTATGTTATGGTACATGTGGGAAAACTAGGGTTAGGGTTAGGTGCTAGGGGGCTACGGTTAGGGTTATGTAGTAGGGGTAGGGTTAGGGGTAGGGGTAGGATTAGGGTTAGACATGCCAGCATGTACCAAGTCGACGTAGCACCTAACCCTAACCCTAGTTTTCCCACATGTACTGTATTCCCACATGTACCGTAACACATATATACATTGAATGTGTCTACTTAACACATGACTTGAGTCCATAAACCTCCAATAGATTACTCAGTATTATGAAAATATTTTAATAATTTGATCCCTTGCCATAAGAGACTCAGGAGGTACAGGATCCTCAGGCCCTGTACCAGCAGGCTCCAGAACAGCTTCTTTCACAGAGCTGTCACCCTGACAAACAACCCCCCACACACACACACTGCTGAACACCCCCTCCCCCGGGGTACAATGAATCTGTATCACCCCCCCACACACACACACACACTGCTGAACACCCCCTCCCCCGGGGTACAATGAATCTGTATCACCCCCCCACACACACACACACACACTGCTGAACACCCCCTCCCCCGGGGTACAATGAATCTGTATCACCCCCCCCACACACACACACACACACACTGCTGAACACCCCCTCCCCCGGGGTACAATGAATCTGTATCACCCCCCCCACACACACACACACACGGGGTACAATGACCCTCCCCCCTCCTTTGATATTGCCACTATTTATACAACTGTACATACCATACTGTACATAGCTACCTTAACTGTACATAGTTCATAACTGTATACCGTACTTGCCGTAGGCCTACTGTACCTATTACCTATCACTATCACTGTCATGTTTTCATGTTCTTATCACTATTTGCACCTCTGGTTAGACGCTAAACTGCATTTCGTTGTCTGGTACTCTGCAATGACAATAACGTTGCATCTGATCTAATAGGTCTGCAATAGGGTCTTGACTTGCCCACTGCCAGACATCTCACCTCCCTGCCCCCACGGAAATAAAGACTAGATCATTCCCAGAGGCCTTCAGACACCTAATGAACATGTTGGATGGGGGTTGGAGGGGAGGGGGGGAGGTCTACTGCACAGGTACCTGTCGGTAGACATTGGAGTAACCTTTTACAATTTACTGGATTTTACCTGCCTGACGCTACTATATGTGTTTCCACCCAGAAACGCCAAACAAGGTATGTTGTTGTAACTGCAAACGACATTCTGCTGCATGAACTTGACCTCTGTAGGTGTTTTGAGAGGGAGTCAATGCTTGTATGTGTTTTCTATGTAACCATTTCGCTTTGACAACACGGTAACAGTGAATAATGTGGTTCCATTTGTGCAAAGATGTATGTAGAGAAATAGGCAGGTAGAGTTGTACTTTGGGTGACACACAGTCGGTGGGGTAGGCCTGCATTCCTAACGGAATTGTATTTAACTTAGCAGCGGACAGCTGGGCCTACTTGTTGTATTATTCTCATGTTTATAGACAAAAGGTTTGTAGCCCAAATGGCGAGTTTGTCAACTTTTTTGCCAGGCTTGCCAAACATGGACAGGGTAGGTTCTTTACTAAGGCCACCTGTAATTGTAACAAGTGATGCTCAATAGACAGCCATTTAGTTTAACGTTTTATTCTTAAGTCACAAAGACCAATAAGCCGGCAGGATAGTCAAGATAAATAAAGTGGCAATAGTTACAAGACATGAGTGAGACAGTTGGACAATTGACAAGTTGTGGGAGACAAATAA
Organism: Nansenia antarctica; assembly: GCF_963989245.1. NCBI lineage: Eukaryota > Metazoa > Chordata > Actinopteri > Argentiniformes > Microstomatidae > Nansenia > Nansenia antarctica. Next base: position 22,879,670 of record NC_137682.1, read on the forward strand.
GATAAATAGACAGGACACAATTTAGCAGGGGGCCCACCCGTTGTGCCGACGGACCACGACGCCGACAGTTTATTAGCGGATTTCTGCGAGAGCTGACAAGACGGTACATGTGGGAAAACTAGGGTTAGGGTCAGGGTGCTACGGTTAAGGTTAGGGTTATGTGGTAGGGGTAGGGTTAGGGGTAGGGGTAGGATTAGGGTTAGACATGCCAGCATGTACCAAGTCGACGTAGCACCTAACCCTAACCCTAGTTTTCCCACATGTACCGCCTTGTCAGCTCTCGCAGAAATCCGCTAATAAACTGTCGGCATCGTGGTCCGTCGGCATATTGATGCGGCACCATTTAGCAGTACAAATAGTACAGAATGTACTTAACTCTCCACTTCTGAGTCCCACCTCAAAACCTACCTGTTCTCCCATGCATACAACTTCCCCTACCCCTAACCATCTCCCCTAATCCTGCCACCCCCCTCCCCCCCTGGACCTTCATACAACCTCCCCTACCCCTAACCATCTCCCCTAACCCTGCCACCCCCCCTCCCCCCCTGACATGCATACAACCTCCCCTACCCCTAACCATCTCCCCTAACCCTGCCACCCCCCTCCCCCCCTGGACACACATACAACCTCCCTAACCATCTCCCCTAACCCTGCCACCCCCCTCCCCCCCTGGACATGCATACAACCTCCCCTACCCCTAACCATCTCCCCTAACCCTGCCACCCCCCCTCCCCCCCTGGACATGCATACAGCCTCCCCTACCCCTAACCATCTCCCCTAACCCTGCCACCCCCCTCCCCCCCTGGACATGCATACAACCTCCCCTACCCCTAACCATCTCCCCTAACCCTGCCACCCCCCTCCCCCCCTGGACACACATACAACCTCCCTAACCATCTCCCCTAACCCTGCCACCCCCCTCCCCCCCTGGACATGCATACAACCTCCCCTACCCCTAACCATCTCCCCTAACCCTGCCACCCCCCTCCCCCCCTGGACATGCATACAACCTCCCCTACCCCTAACCATCTCCCCTAACCCTGCCACCCCCCTCCCCCCCTGGACACACATACAACCTCCCTAACCATCTCCCCTAACCCTGCCACCCCCCTCCCCCCCTGGACATGCATACAACCTCCCCTACCCCTAACCATCTCCCCTATCCCTGCCACCCCCCTCCCCCCCTGGACATGCATACAACCTCCCCTACCCCTAACCATCTCCCCTAACCCTGCCACCCCCCTCCCCCCCTGGACATGCATACAACCTCCCCTACCCCTAACCATCTCCCCTAACCCTGCCACCCCCCTCCCCGCCTGGACATGCATACAACCTCCCCTACCCCTAACCATCTCCCCTAACCCTGCCACCCCCCTCCCCCCCTGGACATGCATACAACCTCCCCAATACGTATGAGCCCCAACACGTGTTTTACATGATCACATGGTCATTCATTGTTACAAGAGATAATTGTACATTCTTCTCAATAAAGGCGATGTCTCCTGACATAGCGTCTTTTATACTTCTGCACATTAGATACTGTACATAAACTACCTCACTGTACATAGCTCTGCATATAGCTCATAACTGTATATACCTCTAAACTGATGTTTAAAATACTACCTCTGCACATAGGCTACTGTATATTGCATATAATCACCTATCACTACCATTCTTGTTCTATTTACATCGTGCCCTGATATCACTATTTGCACTTTTGGTTATATGCTAAACTGCATTTCGTTGTATTGTACTTGTACTCGGCGATGACAATAACGTTGAATCTAATCTAATGTTCTAGCAGGCGGCGTCTGTTTTAATATAATAGTTACTCTGTTTTAATATAATAGTTACTCTGTTGATAACAATATCATTATGAAGGCCCTTGTGATTGTGGAGATAATCTATATTCACTGTGGGCATGTCATTTCGAGCAGAAAACCAGAAAAATGAGGTGGATAAGAATAGTTACTCTGTTTGAATAGGATTCTTAATAGGACTGGTTGTTAAAATCCCTAAATATTCAGCACAACAATTGAGTGGAGTTGGAGATGTCCTCTTGGGTGGAGTGGAATTTGGCAATGATCACGTGGTGCCACCAGTACGACACATCTTCAGTTGTGGTCCCCGACCTCATTGGGTGTTTCGGCCAGTTATCACAAGACACCCTCTGCCGAGGTTGGCCCACCACAGGCTGATCAGGCCTGGGTGTGTGTCGCACGGTGGCACCACGTGGTCATTTGGGAGCCCATGTTGGGTCCCTACGTTTCAGCCACAGCCAGTGACTGCTCCGTTCTGCTGCAGTGGACAGTTCTCTGATTGCCTTCCGTTGGGCCTGTCCTCTGATCCCTACTGCTCTCAGGAGCCTTGTGGTGGAGCTGGCTACAAAGCCTCTGCAGCCCACCTCCACTGGCCACACCTTCACGTTCCAGCCCCGCCCCTCTGCTTCGACTGCTAAGTTGGCATACCGCAGCCTCTTCCGTTCGAATGCCTCATCGATGGCCTCCTCCCATGGGACCGTCAGTTCTACGATGAAGACACGCCGGCAGGACTTGGACCAGAGGACTAGGTCTGGGCGCAGGTTGGTCGCTGCAATTTCGGGTGGGAAGGTGAGCCTCTGGCTGAGGTCTACCCGCATTTCCCAATCCCGGGCTGCGTTCAGTGGGCCTGAGTCTGGAGGTGATGGCTTGGTCCGCTGTTTCTCCCCTTCCCGGATGAAGGTTGTTTTCCGTGGAAAGGTAGTCTGGGCATTTAGAGGCATGGCGTTGGTGGTTACCCTCTTGTGCTCAAGTTCGGCAGCCAAGCACTTTAGCACTTGGTTGTGGCGCCAGGTGTATCTTCCTTGAGTTAGACTGGTCTTGCAACCCACCAAGATGTGTTTGAGGGTTGCTGGGGCTGCACACTGGAGACATGCTGGGTCCTCTCCATACCAGAGATGTAGGTTGGTAGGAGAGGGCAGGACATCATATGTGGCTCTGATGATGAAACTTAGCCTATTAGACTCCATGCTCCACAGCTCGTTCCACGTGATTTTCCTCCTCTCCACGCTCTCCCACTTCATCCAGCGGCCTTGCTGGGCTTGGGAGACTGCCTTGGCGCACCTGGCTGCTTCCTCCTGGTGGCGCACCTCCTCAACCACCATCTTCCGCCGTTCGGTTGGAGTAGCCTTTTGCCATGTGGGTGTTGTTGTTTCCAAGCCAAGGCCCCCTCTGCCATGTTGGACATGCCCCACTATATCCCGGTGTCTGAGGGCGGTCTTTGCCACCGCAACTGCTGCAGATGGCTTCCATTTCCTCCCCGTTGCTAGGATTGGAGCAGCACCTCTGACGAATGGATCCCGGGTTTCTGTTAGAGTCACAAGTATACTTTTGATCAAATAAGCTGTATTTCCAAGCAGGAAAATCAGTCACCTAGTGAAAAAATAAAATGTGCACCTAGTAACACATGGCTACTTGGTATGCAGGAGATCTCTGTCACTCTCGGTCAATGTCACCTCCCCTTTATTCCTTGAACCTCCCACGTCAGGTGATGCGACTGTCTATACTCTATTATCCAATCACGTCATCAACAATTGCACTCCGATACGACGGACCCCCACCTATACTAGGTGCACATTTTATTTTTTCACTAGGTGACTGATTTTCCTGCTTGGAAATACAGCTTATTTGATCAAAAGTATACTTGTGCTTTGTCTTTTCCTAAATGCCATTTATTTACATTTATTCACATGTTATTGGACTGATTTTCCTGCATGGAAATAAAGCTTATTTTATCAAAAGTATACTTGTGTGAGAGTGCTTTGTCTTTTCCTAAATGCCATTTATTTACATTTATTCACACAGAAATATGAAGATGTCTTATGGCACCAGGTGCTGCTGACAAAATACCAGACAAAGGCTGTGTTTGAGAGGATACATTTGGAGTCATTTCCAACCAGCGACTTTTGCATGAGGGGGATACAATGTGTCTAAAAAACATTTTGGATGCTTGAGATTGAACATAAGTGATATTGAGGCTCACGTAGGTTCTAGAGCCAGGCGCTGTGTGTGGAGCACAGGTTGCATGAAGCAGCAATGTGTTCTGTTGATGGTTGCTTGGGTTATGTGGTGATTATTCCAAAATAATTCATAGGACTTCAATAATAGCCGTCATGTTATCGCGCCATGTTTTCAAGCCATGCAGTTAAAATTGCATTTGATTACAGCACCGCATGTTCTCATCTAGCCTCGTCTGACTTGAGTTCTGGCAAATATCTACTAGGCTAATTAAATCAGCCAACAGGCCGTTTTTCTAGCTTGCAAAAATACAACACTACGAGCTCAAACAAGCCAACTTAAACTTTTTTCTTACCGTTGTATTCTGAACAGTCTTGCTGCATTTTACCACAACATTTTAAATCGCCAGTTTCATCTAGTCTTGGCTGTTATCTGTACCTGTCTGGATCTGGAGCTGTCAGTGTGCACTGCAATTGGCTAAAACGGGTAAACCAATGACATGATTGAGTTACATGAGGACCATGTTTATATCGAGTGCAAACTTTTTGCATTGTAAACAAAAAACAAAAACTATTATTTTGAAAGCAAGAATTAGCTTTAAACCAATTGGACTGAATCAGTTATCAGGAGGTTGATTCGGTTGACATGATCATTATAAGGGCCAATAACATTAACATTCGAATTACGAAGTCGCCTAAAACACAATCGCGAGATTAGACATTGTTTTTGTTCATAATATTTGGGATTATTTGTTTAATAATAACAATAACAACACAATACACACACTGTGACTTGTTTGGTCTGTTTGACTTTACCTGACGCGTCCGAGACTGTTGTGTCATTGTTGCGTCATAGTTCGTATGCGTTCTAGATACACTGACGCAAAAGCATCTTTCGAAATCAAATTGAGTGAGTTGAGGGAAGGGACCTGTCCAATCGGTGCAGCAGCAGTGGTACTCGGTGACACCCACGGGGCCTGCTTCTCTGGTGCTGAGGTTTACATCACTTCTCCTCCAATCTCTGGCTTCCATATTCTTCTTTTTATTACAATCATCTTGGTGGGATTGCTTTTGGCAAATCAATGTGTAAAAGTCCATGTTTGCATTCAGAATGTGGTGTTCCATCATGTGTGCTATCTTATTAGCCCGTCAATAAAAGGGCTAATCTGTTAGGGCTTTCATCACTGGCGTTCACGCGTGTGCGTGTGTGTTTGCTGAGCATGTGAGGAAGATAGAGAGAATGATGAAACTTTTGATAATTGTTTTGAACACTAATGATTAGATTTAGATTAAAAGTGAAAGCCCTATGTGTGAATTGAGTATTTGACTATTCTCTATGATGTGAGTTGTTTCAAATACATTTCGTCAGCCTCATAGCATAATTGCCTAAGTCAAGCTTCACTTGTGGTCAGCCGAGCCATCTTTGTATGTAGTGTCAAACATGCCTATGTCAAAGATATGACATTGGCAGATAGTGATTTTGGAATGTAACAAGCATTCTGATAGGCTGATGGCATAGGCAATAATGCACAGTGAATAAGCAGTGTTAGCAGAGTAGAGTTAGGCAGATATCTCAATTTGGCCAAAATATGACTTTTATGCATTTTTTGCTATGCTGTTTTATGCAATTATGCTATGAGGCTAACGATGCTCTATTGACTGTGACAATTTTCTGTATTAGCCTTGAGGTCGTTGCAGGTTTATCAGGTTTTGTGTCCTCCTTCGAAGTACTCATATCATCAGACAATGGAGAAAGATCTGAGCTGGAAAGAGGCAAGTCAAGTACACGACACAAAGTTATTCTAAATCATACAATAATAGCTTATCAACTAAAACTTCCAGGCTATGTTGTGAAGTTTTGTACAGCTTTCTTTTGATAGTGTGCATTTGGATCTGAATTCTAATTTATCCTCCGCCAACCCTCCTCCATCCATATTGATTAGTGTATTTAGTTGTTAGTTTTACACTTTGATACCTGTAGGTAGGCCTATAGTAATTCTGTAATTACTCAAGTAACAACAGTATTGGATTTGGGTTATTACACAAGTAGAATAAAGTCTACTAATTGCTCAATCCGCTTAACTTCATATACCATGCAATTATCAAATTGCTATGTAACAACATGTTAGTACAATGTTGCTTCTAGAGTAATTGCAGCTTTACTACACAGGTATAGCAGCAATTTTACATAAAGTGTCTTTTGTTCACATAGGAGGCCCAGCAGAAGGCATCAAAGGCATCCAGGTTCTTGGGAAAGCTGATTGGGAGGAGTCTGAGGAGCTCTGATGAGTCCCCCAGCACTTCAGAGTCAGAGTCCCCCAAAGTCCTGAATCTTTCAGTAAAAGGCAAAGCTCACCGTAGCTTACCAGGCAGTACCATAAGCAGTTCTAGGCTGAACTCCCCACCAACCCAGAAGACAAGCAAGACCCGAGCCAATAAGACATCTCATGATAGCCACAAACTGGCGGGGCCACAGAAAGTGACAACCAGTAAAAGAGGAGAGGCTAAGACCAGTAGGACACCTCCAGAGAGCTCCAGGTCACAGGATATGCAGACTAAAGGGGTCTCCAGCGTGGGATCACCTGAACTCCCCCATGGCAGATTAAAACCTCCACAGAGCTCTAAGGCACCACATTCCACACCAGCGGCTAACCCTGACGTGAGGAACACACTGAGAACCAATACTCATATCCCATTCTCTTTACCTGTGTCCAACTTGATGGCCAAGACCAACATGAAATCTGACAAGGATGACCATCAGATTCCAGACTCCTCACCAGAGATGGATGTGATGGACACCAGAGAAGGTGTTAGTGAGCTGCGGCTGCCCATGCCCCCATTGATGACTAACACTAATGTGATATCTGAGAAGACAAGCAAGACCCGAGCCAATAAGACATCTCATGATAGCCACAAACGGGCGGGGCCACAGAAAGTGACAACCAGTAAAAGAGGAGAGGCCAAGACCAGTAGGACATCAGAGAGCTCCAGGTCACAGGGTATGCAGACTAAAGACTTGACGGCCAAGACCAACATGAAATCTGACAAGGATGACCATCAGATTCCAGACTCCTCACCAGAGATGGATGTGATGGTGGACACCAGAGAAGGTGTTAGTGAGCTGCAGCTGACCCTGCCCCTAGTGATGGCTAACACTAATGTGATATCAGAGAGCCAGGAGGCGGAGCCTCAAACAGAGGGCACCATGGTGAATGACACACCAGGCTCTAACAATAGTGAAAAGGCAGAGAGCGCTACACCTTCAGAGAACACCAGCATCAGTATGAAGATCATGAAATTCCCTCGTCTATTGATTGACAAGACAGCCGCCGCTGTGGCCACAAACAGCCCCCTGCTCACTCAGTATGACAAGCTCAAGGTGAGGACAAATGGGGCGGCCAGTATCCCAGAGGAGACTGGGGTTGGAGCAAAAAACAAGTCAAATATCCTACCGACCATACCCACATTCAACATGTCTGAGACCACCCACAGTGTGACAGATGACAGTAGTATCCAGGGTAAAATCAAATACTTCTTCTCCAAAGTAGGCAATCAGGAAACAAACAAAATCCCACCTATAGCCAAAGACACAGAGAAGATAGAATTCTTCACAGAGTCCCACAGACCTAACCGACGAGGAGTAGAGCAGGTCTCTCATATCCAAGCTATGTCTGAGTCAGACACACTCAAACCCAGGGTTGTTACCAAGAGAAGGGCCACCAGTGAGGACCTGCAACAAAGGCCCAACCTGCAGATGCCAGAGCCAGAGAAAGTCCCCCTCAGACCGAGGGATATTCCACGACAGAGAGGCTCCATCTCATATCATGAATACCAAAAAATCCACCAGCAGATGCCAGTGACCACCATCAACACAGAGGAACTGGAGGAGTTCCTTCACTCACTGTCAGTACCCTCTGTTCCATACACAACAGTCTTACATACAGTATTCCCTCAACCTTTACTGTACTTATTCAATATTTTCAATACATGTTTTAGAGCTAGTGGGGCAGATCAGCTGGGGGATTTTTCTTTTGTAAAGAGGATTTGGCACAAAATGTAGTATACTAGGATTAGTTTCTAACCAATGTCAATATTATCTGCTTGTGCCTCTGTTTGCCTGCAGGGGCATTGATCGTGTTGAAGACCTGGCAACCATGGTGACTGATGAGCCATTGACTGATGCACAGGTTGATGGTGAGTATGACTGTATATCTGCCCTCATTATATACCTAACATCCCTCTTATTGGTCATTATCATAACTTGCACGTTTTTGATACCGTTCCTCATTCCATTCCATATATACAGTATATATATATAGATATGTATATATCTATATATACAGTATATAATTTTCTTTTTTTCTTTTACAATATAGCCTTCAAAGAAGTCTTTGAGCAGTTTGCAGAGAACAGGCATGACTTCATTCACACGGAGAGCTTGACCTTGAGTCTGGACAGAGTGGAGATCAGTATCGGTCCTCAGGACGTGGAGTTAGCCCTGGAGAAGGCTGACTATGATGGTATGAGCCCAGGTGTCTGGGATGAACCTACACTAATAAGCTCTACTAAAAATAAATTCTAGTTATTACCAAAACAAAGGATTATGGATTTGTTCCTGTAGTGGCACCCTTTGATAAACCTTTTGGGTTCCATGTTGAAAGCTTTCACAGAGGGTTTTAAATGGAACCCAAAAGTGTTCTACATGGAACCAAAACATGCTCTACTTTAAACCTAAAAGGGTTAACATAGGGTTCCTCTACAGGGACAAACGAAGAACCCTTTTGGAACATCTTTTTCCAAGAGTGTAGAAGTAGTATTGCTCTTTTACCTGGCAGCTCTTGGATTGAAAATTCAAGCTCTCTCAGACACATTACCTTAGTTAGCCTGTGTTGATTGGCTAATAGACTGCTATTGTGTTTTTGCTACAGAGGATGGAGAGGTGGGATTTCAGGACTTCCTGTCTTTAATGACAGACAACCAGAGGTTCTCTAAGTGTGTGAAAGGTGAAAATAACATCCCTATGTCAAACATATGTAAATTGGTATGTGAATAACACAGAGCTACCTTAGGATTGAAAATGTTTACTAACTTCCTCTCTGTTTTTCTGTGCCAGCTCAAGGAGCCGATCCCTCCCAGTCTGTTGAAGTTTGGGAAACACTGTTTTACAAGGCCCTGACCAAAATGCTTGATGCTGGTATCCTGTCGACTGGATCTACAGCAGAGATAGTACAGTAAGAACAAGCACTCCTAAATCATTCCAATCCGCTTTATTTTCTTATGTGACATGATATCTCTTTTTGAATGTCGTAAGGGGAATGGGAGGGGGAAACTTCTACCACAAGACAATTCAATAAACATATTTTTTCCTCTGAATTAATTCTTAGGATCAGCTTGATCAGTTTATGTTTTATTTCACCCTCCATCTCACCAGGTACTACCATCAGAAAACCCTGAGGCTGATCCGCGCAGCTGTGCGACCAGATGGGGAGGATGGCGGCCATGTTCTCACCTACTACGCCAAAGGGGCCCACTTGTTAGGGCTGAAGGGAAAGCAGCTCATGAAGTACATGAAGCCTATGGGTGAGCTAAAAACAAACCATTAGCATGCTCCTCGCTACCAAAATTTATGTTGAACTGCTACAACTCATCCCCAGTGAAACAGTACGTCACAAGGTGATGAGGGAACATCATTTGATCTGTTATGTTTTGGATTTCTAGAGACGAGTGCCCAAAAAAAGAAGGATGATAGCCCCTATTTGAAGCGCCCTAGCCTGCACATGGGCGCAACATCAGGTCATGAGAGACGCATGTCGCTCCCCCCTGCCATGCTGGTCAAGATGGGCCGCATGAAATCTGTCAAGACCTGGAAAACTGTTAAGATTGAGGACCGCATCAGACAAGTAATCTTTAAATATTTGTCATATTGAAATAAGTGAGCAATTAAAGGTATGCTCTGCTCGACACTAACATTATTATTACACAAATATTCTTCTTGTGTCGGAATCCGAAACACTAGAACGTGTGCATCAGTTAAGCTATCCTAAACATGTCCATCAGACTTTTCTTTAGAAAAATTTGAATACATTTCCGCGTTGTTGAAAATCAATGACACATCGCTAGTCAACTAACACAGCTTGTTTTGTGAGCCTGCTAACAATGTAAAGTAGTGTTATAGTTAACTACGTAGCAGTGGGGATTACTCACCGAATCTATTGCGTTGCAGTATTTTGGCTTGACTAGCGAGTTTGTATTGTGATTCTCAACAACGTTGAAACGTAGTTCTGTGTTTCAAAATAAAATTCTGAACATTTTGATTGGTTGCCGACATGTGGACCAAAACACTAGAACGTGTCACATATTATTACTAAGCTATGAATATAATTTCCCCCAGCTGTCAATCAAGCATGCTGGAATGGAAACCATGGAGATGATCACCCCTGTACAGATCAAGGTGAACATGTCCATGAAGGAGAGGGATCGCCTCACATACAATGAGATTGATCAGATTATCCAAAAGGTAAGAGGGGATTTAAACTGGATATATGAAGATTATATTGATGGATTGACCAGTGTTACATTCTAGTCCATGTTCTAACTTTCTTCCTCTCTACCTCTATCCATCCATCCATCAATCGATCTATCCATCTCTCTCCACCCATCCCTCCCCAGTCTAAGGCAGGTGTGAAGGGTTACCTGGAGGCTCTGAGTCAGCTCAAGCGCAGGGACACGTGGAACTCCTGGGGTTCCCTGCAGTCTTACTGTGCTCTCCACAGCAACAAGGGCTTCCCTGAGACCTTCACCACCTACTCCTGGTCCTGGAGTGGCTGCCGTAACATGATGGAGTCTGACGACCTGGACATCTCACGCTCTCGTTACTTCCCCCGCAACACACCTGGTCAACCCCTGGAACCCATGGACAGGAAGCAGCGCACCTCGTCCAATACTGCCAGCCACAAGGAAAAAACCCTAGCAACCCCAGCTAGGAGGCAGAGCCGTACCTCCAACGGCACCAGCCAGAAGAGCAGCCCCCCCAATCCAACAGAGATGGGAAGTAGCTCCACCAAACACACTGAGAAGAAAGATCGCACCACCAACACCGCCAGCCAATTAGTCAGCCCCCCTGCTCCAACAGCCAACAGTAATACCAATGGCAATCAAAATAATGAAAAATATCCCATTCCCCAAACATCTGATGACTTTGACTTTGACGATGACTATGACTACGACTATGAGTTTGACCTCGCACCCTACTATGCGATCAAAAAGGACCGTTGCCCCAGCTGATCTGGCCCACTAGCTCTAACTCGCTGGCCTCAGAGAAAGGGAGAGGTCAGAGGTAGAAAATCATCCTCCCCAAGTCTCCCTATGGTCTCCCTGCTCAGCAGAGACCAATCCTTCATCTCTGAATAAAAAGGGGACTGAGTCAAAAGCAAAAAATTGACAATATGATTTATTTCTCAGTGATTTCATTACACTGATTTGAAAGTTTGGCAAAGGCAAAGCAATGGCTGGTGATTGATATATTTGCAGAGACAGAATGTGCCATGCAAAGGTGATGGGGAGAAGGGTAAGGGAGGGTTCTGGTGTGTATGAGGGTAACACTATAAGGGTAATTAGCATAAACTGGGGGGAAAGGAGCTGGGAGTTGGGCTTGACTTTAGGTATGAATAGTGAGAGAATGAGGTATGTGTAGAGAATGTGGGTCTGGGCAAAATCACGTTCTCATCAAGTTCTCTATGTAAACTGATTCTGATTATGTCAAGATGTTCCAGATGTTTCCTTGTGTGTGTGTGTGTGTGTGTGTGTGTGTGTGTGTGTCAAAGTACTAATTTACAATAACTCATGTCACGAGTCACCTCCAGACCTCCCACATTTTCATCTTGGTCTGCCTTAGGGTCTCACAAGGCCAAACCATGGAGCATGAGAGGAGAGCCAGAACTATCATCCCATTGGCCCATCCCAATTTGGCAGGATTTCAGTCCTCTAGTTAACTCACTGACTCATACAGTTCCTGGGTTAAGTACTTTTAGTTGAAGATGAGATCAGCGTCAGTGTCCGTCTAGCCACTCTTGCTAAGAACAGCGTCATTGTACTGTTAACCAGAAACATGCGTGCTGAGACACACACACAGACACACAGACAGACACACACACACACACACACACACACACACACACACACACACGCAGAGGACATTGGCCTTGAAGGATTTGAACAATATTTTGTATCACAATATATTATATCCATTGTGTTTATTACATTTACTGTACACTTTTACATTTTGTGCAAAATGTATATTCTACAAAAGTTTCCTTTCTTTCATAGTTTTTTTTTCTCCCAATTTTGTGTTTACACGATGCATGAAAAAGGGTAGGCATTACATTTATGTGTGATGTTTTCCAGGCGGCATATATGAAGAGTGATCTACACGGTTAAGTTCTTCTCAATTCTCTTTAACACTCTGTTTTGGGTAAGTTGTACATATAAAACTGTGTCCAACATTACCGTCCTACTACCCCTCCAACTGCAGCTTGAGGGTGACGTAATGTATATGAAAGAAATGGTAAAGATTCTAATGACATCAAGTGAGCCTTTGGTGTATGATGACTATATGGTGTGTGCTTACAGTACACTTTTGTTGTCCCTGTGTGTATGAACCCTCTCCAGGTGTCTGACTTAACCTTGGTCATTGTACGAGCCATGTCTCGCCCCATGTATACAGAGGAGGAGTCATTTAACCACATGTCCCAGGGCCTGTCTCACACCTCCATCCTCCTCATAGTGGTGAGCATCATCATCTCCCTGCTGTCCTTCGTGGACCTGTCTTGTGTGACTGTGTAACAATGTGTTAACCTGACATTTCATTTTCCTCGGATATGAATCTAATAACTGATCATTTTAGTGGATTAAATAGTGGTTTGGGAACTGTAGTCTGGGTTCTTTGCACCCTGTTCAGGTAGAAAGAAGGATTACAATGAAAGCCAATTCTGGTAGCAGAATTGTTGATTGATGGGTGGTAGCTTGCGCTACGTAGACAGCGCCAGTGTAGCCCCCTCTAGCGGCTGTGGCCCTAAACAACCGCATAGACTGTTTATGCCAGCGGCCGGCCCTGGATGGGGTTGTTCTGGCATTAGATCAGGTGAACCGAAAGCTGACCATGATCCCCTCTATGGGATTTGTTGTGACAATGATGAGAGGTTTTAAATGCCTAAAGGGAGGCTTAGGAGTCCCCTAAAGAGTAGGAGGTGCTGTCTAAATGTGTCAGTGTTATCTCTTAAACTCATCAAAGAGAGGTTTTAGTCCTGAACACAGGGGCCTGTTTAGCTCAGATCCTGGATGCCTGCAATTCAGCACAGGTAGTACAGGTACAGTCAACATTCTGAAAAGGTTGATTCTCCTGATATTTATCAGCTGGTTCCCTGAGTGACTGGAGACAATGTGATGTCTTTAGGACAGCCATATACTTAATTAACAGCTCATTTAGACAGAGAGAGGAAAAGGACCCTGTGAGAGCCCCTGCGCTAGAGTGTACTCTATGTTTTGTCTCTGTCCCCTCAGGGCCATGTGTGAGTCATTCAAGATTACCTGGTGGGGTTACAGGAGGGCCACCTGCATTGAGTCTTATGGCGGTAAAACAACATTTTCTCTTTAGGCCTTAATGCTATCAATGTCACATGCCGTGGCTTATTAATTTGCAAATTATCTTGTTATGTAACAATACCTTTGTTTTGTATTTGTAGTCAATTTTGCTATGTCTTGCCTTGAAGGAAAAATCAGGGCGATAAAACAGATAAAGATAGAAGATCCTTCTTGTCTCTTGTTCAGTTCACTGGATCCATCATGGGGATGGAGCTCTTCCAGGACATCAAGAGAGAAGAGAAGAGAAGAGAGGTGTATGAAAGCTTTGGTTAAAAGGGAGTAGCTGGAGTCAAGATCCAGACCAATGCTTACTGTATGCCCATTAATAATAATAATAATAATAATAATAATAATAATAATAATAATAATACATTAGACTTATATAGCGCTTTTCTATACACTCAAATACGCTTTACAAACTGATAAGATTGAGTAGTAATAATAAAAAGAAACAAAAAAGAAATAAAAAAAAGTATAGCTGGGCCTAATTAAGCTAGTGCTGGGGACACATGGGAAGGGGAGGGGGAGAGGGTTAACTGGTGAAGGCAAGCTTGAAGAGGTGGGTTTTGTTTAAATGTTGGGAGGGTGTTGGCCTGTCTGATGTGGTTGGGGAGGGTGTTCCAGAGGGACGGGGCTGCGGCTGAAAAGGCCCTATCACCCCAGGTACGGAGCTTGGTCCTGGTGGTCTTGAGGGTGGTTTGGTCGTCAAACCTGAGGCAACGGGATGGGGTGTGGAGGGGGATGAGGTCGGCATGGTAGGAGGGGTCCAGATTGTTGATGGCTTTGTAAGTGGTGAGTAGGATTTTGAATTGGATCCTGTATTTGACTGGGAGCCAGTGTAGGTTTTGGAGGACAGGGGTGATGTGGTCACGGCGGCGAGTGGAGGTGAGCAGACGGGCAGCAGAGTTCTGGAAGTATTGGAATTTGTTTCGGATGTTGTTAGGCAAACCGTAGAGGATGCTGTTGCAGTAGAGTCGGGAAATTATGAAGGCGTGGATGAGTGTTTCAGCAGTGGAAAAGGACAGGGAGGGTCCGCTGCGGGCAATGTTCCTGAGGTGGAAAAAAGCACATTTTGTGACCTGGTTGGCATGGGGAAGGAACGAGAGGGTGGGGTCAAAGATGATGCCGAGGTTGCGGACGCGGTTGGAGGGGGTTACGGTGAAGCCATCGATGTTGAGTGAGAATGTCTGGGTGAGGGACTTTGGGCCGATGATGAGGATTTCCGATTTATTGCAGTTGAGTTTCAGAAAATTCAGTTGCATCCATGATTTTATGTCGCTGAGGCAGGTAGTGAGAGTGGAGTGGGTGTTAGGGGAGATGGTTTTGGAGGAGAGGTAGAGTTGGGTGTTATCGGCATAGCAGTGGAAGCGGAGGCCGTAGCGGCGGAGAACCTGTCCAAGGGGAAGGATGTACAGGATGAAGAGGAGGGGGCCTAGCACTGAACCCTGAGGACACCGTGGGTGACTGGAGCAGTGGAGGATTTACAGTTATTTATTGAGATGTATTGATGTCTGTCTGAGAGAAAGGACTTGAACCAGGAGAGGGCGGTGCCGGTTATGCCAATGTATTGGAGACGGGTGAAGAGGATGGAATGGTTGATGGTATCAAAGCGGCGCTGAGGTCGAGGAGGATGAGGATGGTGAGGTGGCCAGAGTCAGCAGAGAGGAGTATGTCATTGGTGAGTTTTAGTAGTGCTGTTTCAGTGCTGTGTTTGGAACGGAAGCCAGATTGGAATGGTTCATACAGGTTAAAGTTGCTCTGGCAATTTCCTAATTTTCAATGCTGCGATATACAGTAAATGGTAAATGGTAAATGGACTGCACTTATATAGCGCCTTTATCCAAAGCGCTTTACAACGGCCTCTCATTCACCCATTCACACACACATTCACACACCAATGGCGGCAAGCTACCATGCAAGGCGCCGGCCTGCTCACTGGGAGCAATTTGGGGTTCAGTGTCTTGCCCAAGGACACTTCGACATGTGGCCAGCCGGGGCTCGAACCGCCGATCTGCCAACCTTGCGATCATTAGGCGGCTCTACCTCCTGCGCCACAGCCGAGATACAGTGCATCTCCCCCATCGTATATCCCTCTGTGGTTTCTTTCACTCTGTACCATAATGCATTTGTATGGTGGTGGGCGTGGTGTTGTAATAAAACTACAACTTCAATTCACATGTTGAGTGTTGATTTGTTTTTGTTGTAATTGTTACTGTCTACATTCCGTGTCTGCCATGTTTTTCCAAGCCATTTGGCTCGGTAGCCTACCACACAGTCTCATCTTATTGGGAGACGTTTGCTGGGGCTGTTGTGGCTAAGGCTGTTGTTCCTGGGTGGTTCAGTGTGAACATTTGCTTCCCTTAGCTCCAGGGGATAAGGGCCTGCTGGTGTTTGAGGGTACACAGTCACAGACAGCTGGGATCAGCTGAGGCTAGCTCCACTGATGATGCTGTCCAACCACATTCCCCTCCCATCTCCTCCACTTCCATCTGATACACGAGCCTGGAGGACAAACTCACAGTTTATTCCCTGTGTTTATGAGTACTCTTAAAGCACCCCACCCTCACTGTCAGTTGTGTCCAAGTGTATGCAAGGCGCCGGTAAAGTAGCACGTCGGCTGAACGATGCCCCCTGACCTCTCCCACAGAGACGGGTTACTCTCTCAGGCCTGCAGGACAAACTGGCCGACAGGAGAAGTCTGGTGTGGGGCCTCCTGCTCTGTTAGGTCTAGCAATACTCAATATCCTCAGGAAATTGGATAGGGTCAAAGCCTTCTTTTATTGAATATTCTGCTGTCAAACTTAACCTTAGCCAACACCCAGAGACCCCACACTCCTCTGTGTTGAATCACAAACAGAGGTTTTAGGGGAATTTCCTGGTCTCACCCTCTATGGCACACCAAGGAGAAAGCTAACTTATTTGACAGATATACAGATGTACCTCACCCGTAACACCATGAAATAATTTTTTTATTTATATGGTATAACCATTAGGGATCATTTGGAGCAGGATTTATTCTGGATGTGTGTACACAGGATATGTAGAACTGGGCAAACCCAGTGGGACAGGGCATGAGAGAACAGCAGGGGGTGTTGCTTAGCAGTAGAACACTTATGTAAAGTTATACAGCTCTCCTCAGAGCAATATTGCAATGTGAGCCAAGAGTGCATGGGGTCATTTGAGATATTTGCTGCTCTTTTTTTCAGGATCATATATTTAGAGCAATTGTTCAAATAATGTTTTCTCTCTTAAACATCTGAGATATGGTCAAGGACCACATACACATAACTGATAAGACTGCATTCAGCTTTAGGTCTTCCTGTCCACGGTCCGGATGAGGTGGATCTGAGCTGCCCTTTTGGCAGGGAGGCTGATGTGCAGAGGGGCCTGTTGTTTTTCTGCTTTATTAGTTCCACACGTTGACCATGAACGTCTGGAGCGCCTGTCCCCAAGGCCTTCCAACATACAGCTTAACACATGCAGCAAGAGCCTTCCAAAAAAACAAAACACACAACCTTAGGATTGGAGGATGCCATTGCCATAACCACACAATGTTGAAATGTGCAGCTTTAAATATGAGGAAATGTTTTACTGGTAATTACTCTGGTATGAATGTTACCAGTTTTTATGGAGTTTGATTGTACTAAATACACATGATGTTATTTTTTCAAATAATTACATTTAGTGGTGTGACAGACCTTGTTTTTTAAGGTGTGTGTTAGTGATGCACGGGTTTACACATATCCCACAGTCCCAGCGGTTATATGAGCAGGGAGGGTGGGTTTAGGGTCATGACATATATTGTGGATGAAGGACCGTTGGTTGGCAGGAGGGTTGAAGAAAAAAAACAATGCTGTAGGCCTATTTCTTGTGCAATTCATATCTATGGGCTACACTGAGGTCTTTCTTTCATTATTTCTTATCTGGCATTAGTGTGTAAGCCACAGCTGTAACTGCACAAAGTAAATGTTGATTTATTGAGGCAAAATGACAATGTCATAGTTAAATTCAGAGTTAATATATTGAGAAAAGCTGCAATATATATATTTGCAATTAGGGTCGGATGCTGGATTTTCAGTATAGTTGAGCACATTAGTTGGGCAGTTGAAAACAGGTTATTAGAAATTGTGGGTGGCCGCAGATAAAAACACAGCTGACCCGCTGTCACTAGTTTATGTGTGTGTGTGTGTGTGTGTGTGTGTGTGTGTGTGTGTGTGTGTGTGTGTGTGTGTGCGCGTGTGTGTGTCTGTGTGTTTTACTCTCCCCTCCACCATTTCTCTCTCTCTGTATTTGGTATTTGGGCAGGGCCCACATGGAAGTAATTACACTGCACAGGGAGGGAGAAATTACAGAGAAAACCTATAGAGCTCCAGCCCTCCTATAACCACACACTTACTAACTTACTTACTTATACACACACACACACACACACACACACACACACACACTCACACACACACACACACACACACACACACACACACACACAGACACACACACAAAGCATTGCAGCCACCTTGCCTCAAGCGGTACATTTCCACTCCTGGCTCTGTTAGGACAATGCGCCTGTGTGCTTTCCTCCCCGCCTCCCCTTTCGCAGGCAGAGTGGTGCAGGGCCAGGGTTGTAAATTCCTCTGAAAGAGCAGTTAAGAAGGCCCCCATTAAAACAGGGGGACCGGCGCTCGCCAGAGAGGAGCCATCGCAATAAGTCATCACCTGGGGGAAGGGTTGCACGGTTACCAGCCCACAAGGGAGAGAACCCATTGAAAATGAAAGGATTGTATCTTAGATTTTTGAGATGTACACCACATACCACAAGGTCCAATCATGTAAAGACATGCCAAAAAGTTATAAGATGACAAGAGCATTTCTGACGATTATGACAATGCCCAATGCTTTTGAATTTGATCATATTTGATATTTACATTTTCTTTCTCACTTTTCACTTCACTTTCATAGCATTGAAGGCTAACACTAGTTGAACTTTTCCTCTACATCAAAAACCTTCCCTTCAAATCTCTACATCAGCCGTGTAGATCCATCTATCAGTTCTCCTCTTTGGTTTCAGGTCTGCAGGTCACTTGAGTGGCTACAGCAGCTCTGTGTACCACAGCCACAGACGGGCTGACTCAGGAGGCCAGTGAGCCCTGGCCACAGCTACGTTAGACAGGCAAGGGTGGGGGTTCCTGTGCAGTGAGGTGGGACAGTAAGTGCTTTCACCCCACATCTTTAACCAAACTGACCACTGGTGTTTGTGTTTGTCTTCGCCATGGCCCACTTTGCCGCAGGGAAAACAATCTGAGCTAACACACTGGTCCATAAGAACAGGGAGGTTTGAGATAGCAGGTTGGAGTTTTCATCGAAGATTGAAATGGATTGGATTGTTTGTGTTTTAGTCATAACTAATCACAGTCATACTCTCAGATTTGACAAGAGTTCCGTTGCTATAATAAGATGACAAGATACACAATCTAAATTAGATTTAGATTGTGTATCTAATTATCATTCTGTTTGTATTTTCATCACCAGCTTGTTACTACTTGTGCCATTGCCCCAGAGTTAAGCTAAGAGTGGCATGATTGTGTACACAGTGTGGTGTCTGGCTTCGCATCAACACCCCTCTCTCCTCCAAATCAAGCCCATCATTATCCCAGGCGCGCTTCAGGCTCCCAAAATATCTGTAACGCAGCTGTCGGCACCTCTCTGTGCAGCAGCTGGAGAAGCTCTGGGGCGCTCCCTCTCTCTCTTTACCACACACCCAGTACCAGGCTCTCAAAGAGAGGAGCTGGGACTAGGACAACTTACCCATGCAGAGGAAGAGTTGGTCTGCCTTATATACTGTATGTGTGTGTGTGTGTGTGTGTGTATGTGTGTGTGTGTGTGTGTGTGTGTGTGTGTGTGTGTGTGTGTGTGTGTGTGTGTGTGTGTGTGTGTGCGCGCGCGCGGCGTGTGTGTGTGCGCGCGCGGCGTGTGTGTGTGTGTGTGTGTGTGTACGTATGTGTGTTTTCCTGGGCCTCACCCATCTATCTTTCCCAAGCCACCCCTGAGTGGCCTGTGTACTCACAGGGTCATAAAAACCCAGACAAATGGTGTGCATGAAACTTGAGAGTGAGCTATGGAGGGGGTGGAGGAAACGAGGTGGATTGCTCTAAAAGCTCTACCACAGTTGCCTTCTGCTCCTGTTTTATTCTCTTCTGCCATAGTAACACAACTTCTGAACACTAAAACACAGGCGAAACTCACCACCAAGTAAAAGTTATTTTCTCATTTATTTTCCCATAAGCTCCACTCAATGAGATGGAAGAGAGACACTTACAGTATATCTTATTCAAATACTATTTATAAAAAAAAGGTTACAATTTGTACAACACACAAACATTCCCTCTTGCTATTGTCCAACGAGGAATCAGTGAACCTTTCAACTGCCTCTTCAATCCAAAAGTATGTCCACAAGGTCTCACAAGATAACCGAGAAACCCAGGATTAGGACATCCAAGACACTCAATATGGGGAGCTGGATTTCATGACAGTTTGTTTATGGGCCCAAAGAAAAGCCTATGAACAAAGCATGACATCACTAAGACTTAGACACTAAGATACTCAAGATGGCTATAGAGTAGAATTGTTAGCCAAAGTGAAAATAAAGTTAAAATGCACATTTGAATCTCGTCTCTGCTGCCAAATCGCTCTCTTCCCTCCCCCTACTAGTGAGGTGGCCTCAGGAAGCAATCCATGCTTGGGGTAGGAGGAACGGGAACATATTGGACTTCCTGTTATGATTTCAAGGGAGAGTGAGATATAGAGATATAGCGTGAGGTCTGGAAAATCTCAACTGCCCCTATTTAGTTTGGGGGTAATGTATGACGATGACTAATTGAGCGTTAGCCCTCAAAGCATGACTCTCCTCTCTGAGATCGGCCCATGACTTGATTAGTAACAGACCCATGTTGAGGTATTTTCTTCTTCTTTTCTTCTGTTCCTTCCTGTTCTGCCTCTGTTGTCCGCCCAAACCTTCTTAAAATCTTTTCACCCCTCTGTCTCCGTACCGCCCTTCTAGCTTTCATTGTACAACCCAGTAGAACAGTGCCTCCTAATCATTTTCAACACTTTCATTAAAACAAATACCATATTCACAGACAGACAGTGGACCCACACCAACAGCTAGGATACAGACATCTCAGACTAGCAACATGGTCCATCTTTCTGACATTCTGATGGCTTCTTTCAATCAGGGTGAGATCACGTCGACAACATTTTAAGTGCATTCTTTCTGCCAACTTCTCTGCCTGTCCCTTCTTGCCC
The DNA here is from genome assembly GCF_963989245.1 of Nansenia antarctica. Taxonomy (NCBI): domain Eukaryota; kingdom Metazoa; phylum Chordata; class Actinopteri; order Argentiniformes; family Microstomatidae; genus Nansenia; species Nansenia antarctica. The sequence continues at coordinate 22,900,605 of NC_137682.1, forward strand.
TCAAGGAGGAATCGACTGCATGGATCTCAGATCAGCAAACAGAGAGAGAGGGAGAACATATCTACAGACATACTGAAGCTGACTCATAAAACTTGGTCACAAGCTTTACAGTATCTGACCCACAGAGAGTGCTACCTCATTTTGGTCAGCTTGATAGCTTTGTCTTTTTGCTAAGGAGTGTGATAAATGTGAGGCCTGCTAGCAGAGAGATAGTCAGCCTGCTTCTACACACAAAGGACAGATGTGCTATAGCTATAGTCAGGTATAAATCCATGTAAAGCTTATGCAGTCTCCCTGCTGGGTCACGCTAGTAGGACCTGACAGAGAATATCAAGTGAAAAGGGCTTTGCTGGAGAAACTCAAATCATTCTGAAAAGTGAATCTGGCCATCTGTTTCCAGTTAGTTCTGAGGGTCCAAAAGCCAAGGTTTATGTCTACGGATTCACAATATGGCAACAACATCTTTCCCCATCCTGATTCTTCTTTTCTTCCCTTCTTTTTAGTTTTTCTTGGAGAAAGAAAAAAGCACCCCTATTAAATAGAATTTTCCAAAATACCTTCCAAACCCCCTCCCCACCCTTATAAGAATCTCAGAACCCCACCCACCTCCCCCCTTCCCTCTTCTCCCTCACTCCTCATTCGTCTCTCTCTCTCTGCTTCAGTGAAAAACCAAACAAGCCAGCCATTAAGTTGAGTGAAGCGCAGGAAGCGGGCCTTCAGGCCAGGCGGCCCTGTTTACAAGGAGCTAGTCAGGTTTCTGCAGCCCTTTGAAGTGAGCAGCACACAGGAGACTGTCTGTCACTGGGCCAAGGCCCGGCGCTGCTCCACTGACTCACTGCATTCCCCCCATTCATCTGAGCGGAGAAGGAAAAAGGGGCTAGAAAGAGGGGAAGGGGGGTTGGGGAGCAAGGGGAGAGGCCAGAGGGGCAGGGCAGGAGTGGGACAGGTAGATTTATAGCTTTTTTCACCCAACAAGGCGCCATTTTTTTTGCTATCCTAAATCACACATACTTGTCTTTTGTTACAACCCTACTCCTTATTCCATGCCACACATGGTTCCCTTCTTTAAGCATTGAGGTACAAGAAAAACAAAGTGTCTGTCTTATCTGACGAAGGGATAGATTTTAAGTTTTTTTTAGAGAGAAGGAGCTGTCTGTCTACAGGTATAGTAGGTTCAACCTTATTCTAGATTACTTGCGGAAAAAATCTAATGAACAGTATAGGCGTATCCTTTCTGAAACTGTACAGTAACTACATGTACACTATGTTTGTATGCGTGTGTGTTTCTCAAGTATGGCTCCAAGCCTTAATGCTTGAGGTGTTAGGGATCATGGGAGTATCCACTTTCTCCAACACTACATTTATTTCATTACATCACGTCAGAGGAGGTTCAGTTTCAGTCATGCATCACTTGGGGGATTCCAGCTTGGTATTGTGTGTGTACTTTACTTTGGAAAGATGAAATACTCCATGAAGCCCAACACCATTATTTTCCTTTCACTCACATGCAGAGATTTATGTTCCCTTCAAATCTGATCTGAGAGCACAAACAACAAAACACACTGAGATTTGTATTCAGTTGCATGGAAGTTGATATTCCTTCTGAATATCATTACAGACATCCATGTTACCTCATGCCCTATACCTTGGAGAGCCACAGGTAATGCATTTCCATGGCAGTCGCCACACAGTCTGAAAGCTAACAGATGTTAAGGTATGACTCAACTGTCAACATGGTGGCAAGGGCAATGTGATCGAGACCATGAGAATAAGCCTATTTTAGTCACAGTGGAAGAGAGTACAACAGACACAGTTAGATAGTCAGAGCAACTGACAAACAGGTATTGAGGCCTCACATACACCCATAGCCACACGGCCACATTACATTAGGGCCTCTTGCAGCACCTCATCATCGTAATTGAATGACTTAGGGCTAAAGGAGGGCATTGTATTGGGGCCAGACTGTGAAAGTGCCAGCCCTCAGGACATACATTATAGTAGAAATGTGATATCCCTTTCTCCAGAGGCAGTGTGATGTTTTTAATGCAGAACATTTGGATTGTCTTTCCAAAAGAGGGAATTGTTAGTTACAACCAGAAAAATACACATTGAAAAAAAATACTTTTGTCTAAGATGGATTATAAAGAACTGCACATTTTTATTTTTACTCATTATTACTTTGTGTTCAGACTCGAATCTGGTTACTTAGACTGGCCAATATTTTTGAGATAGCAGCTGACATCAACATCAACACAATACCAGACTCACAGAAGGACACACAAAGACAGCAATTGTAAAAAATCATGAAATCATGTGGCTTTTATTGTGTTGTCACCCACCCTTCCCCCTTCTATCATGTGAAATACATTTGTTCATTAGGGGTTGCCAGATTCACACCACTTTTCACATCACAAGTTCTCACAACATAAACAGTGAGAGATACTTTTCTATTTCACACATTTTCTGAAACCCATCAGTTCATGAACACGTTATAAAAAGGAGGGTCTCTTATTGTGGTCTCTGGTAACTTTTTGGTAAAAAAAGCTGATTGACAAAAAAATTTAGACACTAAAAGGCATGGATAGTGGATATTTTCCCTCTAGCTTTGACCCCTTACACCCAAGCTCCCTTGTTTCTCAGATCCAAGGCACTTTATTAGTGAGGGGAGACCAGAGAGAGAGGAGAGGGAGAGGAGCCAAGTAGGGAATGTGCACATCCAGAGAGTGAGACTATCTATAATAACAGACAGCTTCCCCGATTTGATACATCTGAGGGAAAATGATTACAGATATGTGACAGACAAGAAACTTCAAATGTGTTGTGCCATAGAAAGACTGCCAGAAAAAGATATAGCCTAGAGAGACACAGACAAGAGCATGGCTCCATTCAGAGGGGGTGTGCAAGTTAACCAAGCACTACGGCTGTCAAAAAAAAAAAAAAGTTCCTTTCTTTAAATACAAATATATAATTTCATATCTTTACAAATACTATTTACAGTTGCATTTAATTACATCTGACATGTTCAGAGTGAAACAAAGTTAAAATGGCCGTCCTTTCAGGCTTCCTTCCCCCACTCACTGTTCTATATCGTGGGGCTCCGCCCCATAGGGGAGCTCTGCTCCTATTGGTTTACCAGCGACTTCCAAGCAGCGGAGGAGACTTTTCCCTTCAGCGATGGTTCGTCCGCCGCCGACCACGAAGAAGTTCCTCCGGGACACCTGCCGCTGCGATTTTCTAGCAGCGGAGGACAAGCAAGAACGGCGTTCTGGGCAGGCACCTCCCCAAGTAGGGATGGTCCCGCCCGCTCAGCCGGCCCTGACATCACGCCGCCCTCACCCAGCTGAGTGGTCGGTGCCGGTGTCAGAATCAGAAAGCTCTGATGAGAGCGAGCGGCAGGTAGAGCACGTGCTCCCCGCCCTCGCTGCCCCATCTCGGTGCGCAGGCGGCGGCAGCGGCGAATAACATCGCCGTGTTAACGCCGCCATTGCGAAAATCACTGTCTGCAGCGGAGGCGGAGCTTCTGAGCAAGCTCCACCTCTTCTTCTTCCGCCGTGGTGACGAATAGACCGTCAACGACTGCGAAACTGAGGTTTCGGCGTGATGCGGCACTGGCTCTACCTCTAAACGACGGAGCCATGCCCAACTCGGCATCCCCAGCCCCCGCCGCTGACCACTGGGAGGGCCCGCTACGGCCCCCCACGGCAGCGTGGCCCGGTTTCACTGGCGGAGGGGTCGGTAATAAAAACGTTCTGGGCAGGCACCTCCCCAAGTAGGGATGGTCCCGCCCGCTCAGCCGGCCCTGACATCACGCCGCCCTCACCCAGCTGAGTGGTCGGTGCCGGTGTCAGAATCAGAAAGCTCTGATGAGAGCGAGCGGCAGGTAGAGGCTCACGAGCTTCCCGCCCTCGCCGCCCCATCTCGGTGCGCAGGCGGCGGCAGCGGCGAATAACATCGCCGTGTTTAACGCCGCCATTGCGAAAATCACCACAGACCGACCAACGGTCTGTCTGCAGCGGAGGCGGAGCTTCTGAGCAAGCTCCACCTCTTCTTCTTCCGCCGTGGTGACGAATAGACCGTCAACGACTGCGAAACGGAGATTTTGGCGTGATGCGGCACTGGCTCTACCTCTAAACGACGGAGCCATGCCCCACTCGGCATCCCCAGCCCCCGCCGCTGACCACTGGGAGGGCCCGCTACGGCCCCCCACGGCAGCGTGGCCCGGTTTCACTGGCGGAGGGGTCGGTAATGACCCCACCACCGGTTTCCTCTTCATGGCTGCTACCTCATAAAGAGGCAAAAGAAGGAAAATCCCCACCTTACTTTTTCAGTAAAGGAGATTTTTCCCATGTTATCTACCGGAGCGGAGACCCACCTGCCTTGTCGGAGCGTGGTCCAATCGCTACCGGTTAGAAACAAGGCGGAGACTGGCCCAGCTTACCAGCGTGTGGCCAGCTCTCTGCCTAGCGGACTAACCCCTATCACGACACAAAGGGGGTTAAACACCCCTGTCTGTAGCCGTATGGAGGGACCGTTATTTACATCAAAAACTCCTCCATGTCTATCAAGACCTGGCCCAGCTCATGAGCGTGCGGCCGGTTTTTTGGTTATCAGGCATAATAAACCTACGTCGATAAAGGGCATTGTTACTCAAAACAAGCACTCTTTACAGACGGCAAACCATCCCTAAGGAGGATTTTCCATGGTATCTACCAGAGCGGAGACCCACCTGCCTTGTCAGAGTGTGGTCGAATCGCTACCGGTTAGAAACAAGGCGGAGACTGGCCCAGCTTACCGGCGTGTGGCCAGCTCTCTGCCTAGCGGACTTACCCCTATCACGACACGAGGCGGGTTAAACACCCCTGTCTGTAGCCGTATAGAGGGACCGTTATCTACCAGAGCGGAGATCGACCTGCCTTGTCAGAGTGTGGTCGACTCGCTACCGGTTAGAAACAAACCGGAGACTGGCCCAGCTTACCGGCGTGTGGCCAGCTCTCTGCCTAACGGACTTACCCCTATCACGACACGTAGCGGGTTAAACACCCCTGTATGTAGCCGTATAGAGGGGTCGTTATGTACATCAAAAACCCCTCCATGTCTATCAAGACCTGGCCCAGCTCATGAGCGTGCGGCCGGTTCTTTGATTATCAGGCATAATAAACCTGTGTCAATAAAGAGCATTGTTACACATAACAAACACTCTTTACAGACGGCAGCCCATCCCTTTCGAAATGACCCCACCTTGGGCTGTGCCACCTCCTCGGTGTGCAGCGGCGGCTGGGATCATACAGAAATTCAAGTTTTTTCTGTCGACTGCACCACAACAGACGGTCCAGCCGCTGTCGTTGCGTTATGCAGAATGACTAGAAGGGACAGGTATTCTGTCGGGCTGGCTAGACAGGACATTGAGGAGGGGATATGCACTACAGTTCATTCAGCCTCCTCCGCCCTTCAGGGGCGTGAGAGAGACTGTTTTTTGTCCTGCCCGATAAAGACACGTGCGCTCCAGGAGGAGATTACGAATCTCCTAACAAAGGGCGCAGTGACATTGGTTCCGAGGGACCAGTGGGACATGAGATGGTACTTCCCGTATTTCCTTGTCCCAAAGAATTCGGGAGACATGAGACCCATACTAGATTTCAGGGTCCTCAACGAGAGAGTGGCGAAACGCCCCTTTCGTAGATACCTGAGGGTCGCGTATTTCGTGTGCCAATCACAGAGTGGCACAGGAAATTCCTACGTTTTGCTTTCCAAGGGAAGGTTTACGAGTACACGCGCCTGCCCTTCGGGTGCACGCTTGCTCCTCGTTTTTTCTCCAAATGCGTGCAGACAGCACTCGAACCACTGAGGCGAAACGAGATACGCATATTAGCATATCTCGACGACCTACTGGTCTTGGCCCAATGCCCAAATCGAGCCATTCGGGACGCAACCTCACTGGTGCAGCACCTCACTCAGCTGGGGTTAGCTGTAAACTGGACAGAGAGTGCTCCGTGGCCGGCTCAACAGTTTTCCTATCTAGGCATTCAGTTGGTTACTGCTGAGATGAGGGCCAGTTTATCGGCACCACGGAGAGCGACACTGACGTCAGCTCTCCGGGTGTGTCGAGTGACAAATACAATCACCGCTCTGTCAAGGATGTCCTTACTAGGACTGATGTCTGCAGCCCATGTAGTGGTCCCCTTAGGCCTGTTACACATGCGCAGACTGCAGAGGCGGTTCGCACGACTGCGACGGGTTCCAGTGAGACGCCGTCGCAAGTTGATTGTAATACAGAGATCGGTCAAAACCGACCTGAGCTACTGGAGAGACCCGCGCGTCATCGCGCGCGGAGTCGCCTGAGTTCGCTGTAAGCTCTCCACATTCCAGGTCTGCTCAACGAAGGAGCAGATCTGTTATCACGGGGAGGCCCGAGGGACGACGACTGGAGGTTAGCACCCTCCATTGTGTCGCTGATTTGGGCACGGTTCGGGCAAGCAGAAGTGGTTCTGTTTGCGTCACGGACGAATGCGCAGTGTCGCCTTTGGTTCTCCCTGCGCGAACAGGACAACCCGCCATTGGGAGTCGTTACATTTGCACACCACCCATGGCCGAGGGTCCTGTTATACGCGTTCCCACCCCTGACATCTATCCTCCCACTGTTGGCACGAGTGAGGTCAGAGAGGCTAGAGTTAATTCTTGTAGCCCCGGACCGTCCCGGAGCCCCGTGGTTTCCGGAACTGATGGAGATGTTGGTAGAGGGCCCATGGCCCATACCTCATCGACAAGATGCACTCTCTCAAGCCGGAGGCTTGGTGAGGGGCCGCCTATGAGGGGGGGCCCCTCATGGCCTGGTTACTGAGAGGGATTGTTAGAACGCAGGGGTCTGACAGACGCGGTCATTCAGACCATTCAGAGTGCGCGCGCAATCCACTGCAAAGGGATATGCGGCGCGCTGGCGAGTTTTACACAGTGGTGTGAGGGACAGGACGTTGACCCTGTATGTTGTCGGGTCGAAACTTTCTTGTGTTTCTTACAGTCGCTGTTGACAAGGGATTGGCGGCGGGAACTATTAAAGTTTACGCGGCTGCCATCTCAGCTTGTCATGAGGGTTTTGCGACAACGACACTGGTTTTTCAGTCATTCGCTGGTTAAGCGTTTTTTGACTGGAGTGTGTAGGCTTAGACGCCCTCATAGGACTCTAATGCCAAAATGGGACCTGTCGATTGTGCTAGAGGCGCTGTGCGTGCCCCCATTCGAAACCATTGTCACTGTGTCGTTGCGTTTTATTGTCTCTCAAGACGAGTCTACTCCTCGCCTTGACTACGGCTGAGCGAGTGAGTGATTTGTGCGCTCTCTCGTCACGGGCAGATTGTTTGGTCATATCTGATGACGAAACAAAAGCTGTATTACGCCCTAACCCGGCTTTTATCCCTACGGTTAATCGTGGGTTTAGGGTTCAGAGCTGTGCTCTGAGCGCCTTTTCTTCCTCCTCCTCACGACGGAGAGAGGGAGAGGCGTTTTACATTGTATTGTCCGGTGCGCGCGTTGGCACAATATGTGAAGCGCGAGGCAGGACTGAGATCTTCTCCCCGGCTTCTGATCTGCTATGGCGGACAGAAAGCCGGGACACCACTCTCGAAGCAGAGGCTGTCCCTTTGGATTTGCGAGACTATTAGCCTCGCATACGAATCGAAGGGGCAGCCCGTGCCGACTGGCATTCGGGCTCATTCCACCAGGGGCATGGCCGCATCAGTGGCCATTCTCAGGGAAGTGGGAGTGGAGGAGATATGTGTGGCGGCGTCTTGGTCGTCGCCATCACTTTTTATACGGTGTTACTTGAAGATTTTCTTCCTCATCCTTTTCTCATTCTGTCCTCAGTTTTGCTGATGACTGATGTAGTGGGGAAGGCACTTGGATTACCCTGGTCATGGGATTCTATTCAAGTGCTGTCAGGATGAATACGGATGTGCCTGGGGAAGGGACCCTCCTCCAGGACATGTTCCGTTAGATCAACAACCCTACGTGCTCACGTAAGGGTTAGGTCAGTGATATTCTTCCTCAATCCTTTCTCATTCTGTCCTCAGTTTGCTGATGACTGATGTTGTGGGAAGGGCACTTGGATTACCCTGGTCATGGGGATTCTATTCAAGTGCTGTCAGGATGAATACGGATGTGCCTGGGGAGGGGACCCTCCTCCAGGACATGTCTGTTAGATCAACAACCCAACGTAAGGGTTGGGTAAGTGATATTTCTTCCTCATCCTTTTCTCATTCTGTCCTCAGTTTGCTGAGGACTGATGTAGTGGGGATGGCACTTGGATTACCCTGGTTGGGGATGCTATTCAAGTGCTGTCAGGATGATTACGGATGTGCCTGGGGAGGGGACCCTCCTCCAGGACATGTTCCGTTAGATCTACAACCCTGCGTGCTCACGTAAGGGCTAGATCAGTGGAGCAGACTCGGTGTGGGTTGGGCCAACTTTTTAAGGTTGTCTTGAACCAACATCAGTGGTCAGCTCCGGGTGCCGCTGAGATTGTTTTCGGATTAATAGTCTCAGTGGGGGTACATTTGGCCTCGCTCGCTCCGCCTAAACCAATAGGAGCAGAGCTCCCCTATGGGGCGGAGCTCCACGATATAGAACGATAGTTATGGAGATAGACTCCAGTTCTATGAGTGGAGCGGAGCCCCATAGGGCTGCTGGCCCACTTCGACTCGTTCAAACCCGGCTGTTTTGTATGTTTGGGAGAATGAGGGAGCGAAGTACGCCCCTTTATATAGCACCCCAGGCGGGCGCAGGCATTGAAAAATTCAGTCATTGGCTACTTTAGGTAGCGGGTAAACCAATAGGAGCAGAGCTCCCCTATGGGGCTCCGCTCCACTCATAGAACTGGAGTCTATCTCCATAACTATCGTATTCCCAGCTGGATTCTCACTCACACTGGAGAGTTTTTATGGCTGGTATCTTTAAAAAAAAAAAAGAGCAGGAGCAGAGTGGGGGAGGAGAACAACTCAGCACATGACACCCAGTAACCATGTTTGTTGTTTGTTCAGAAACTCAGGTTTTGGACCATTCTTAGATCAGCAACAGTGTCCTTTGGGCAAGCCCACCCCCCACTCCTACAAGCTTGAATTTTGGCATGCATATTTGATAAGAGAAAAAATTCAGTCAAAGTTCAATAAAAATACTGGCAGTATCTGATCATCGTATAAAAGTACCACTCTGACAGCAAGTTAACAAAAAAAGAAACAAACGCACTATAAAACACATTTGAACAAATAACCAAAAAGATGTCCCATGGGTTAGCCTTCTACACAGTGGTCTCTCCATGTTTACTGTTTGTGAGCCTAGTGTAGAACTTGCGCCAAGACTGGAGTGTCTTGCCAGACCAGATCCAGAAACCAGAGGTGATGCCCACTATGAGGGTCATAAGGTACTTGATCATGTAGACAGTGAAGTCGGGTGTCATGCGGGGGGTGTACTGCATAGGGCAGGGGATGGCCAGGCCCTTGCAGTTGTGACTGACCCAGCTGCGCTCCCAGTGGTGGCGGAAGGCCTGCTCGTAGAAGAAGCAGGCGATGACAATGGTGGCAGGGACTGTGTAGAGCACACTGAACACCCCGATGCGCACCATGAGGCGCTCCAACTTCTCTGTCTTGGTCCCGTCGTGTTTCATGATGGTGCGTATGCGGAAAAGAGACACAAAACCAGCCAGCAGGAAGGAGGTCCCTATGAACAGGTAAATGAAGAGGGGGGCCAGCACAAAACCCCTCAGAGGATCCAGACTGTTGAGGCCAACAAAGCAGACCCCGCTGAGCACATCACCCTCTATCTGCCCCATGGCCAGGATGCTGATGGTCTTCACCGCAGGTACCGCCCACGCAGCTAGGTGGAAGTACTGGGAGTTGGCCTCTATGGCCTCATGGCCCCACTTCATGCCTGCGGCCAAGAACCAGGTGAGGGACAGAATGACCCACCAGATGGAGCTGGCCATACTGAAGAAGTAGAGCATCATGAACAGGATGGTGCACCCCTCTTTTTTGGTCCCCTGCACAATTGTTTTATATCCCTCTGGAGTGAAACTGTCATTGCATACCACTTTGTCCCCTAGGAAGTAGCCAGCTATATATGCTATAGAGACCATGGTGTAGCAACCAGAGAGGAAGATGATAGGCGCTTGGGGGGGTCCGTCGTATCGGAGTGCAATTGTTAATTTTTAATTAATTTTGACATTTAGCAGACGCTTTTATCCAAAGCGACTTACAATTACGAATTACAGGGACATTCCCCCTGGAGTAACTGAGGGCTAAGTGCCTTACCCAAGGGCACACTAGTAGTGGTGTGGCTTCAGGCGGGATTTGAACTCACAACATTCCGATCACAAGTCCAACTCACTATCCACTAGACCACCACTACCCCTCATTTGTTTGTTGATGACGTGATTGGATAATAGAGTATAGACAGTCGCATCACCTGACGTGGGAGGTTCAAGGAATAAAGGGGAGGTGACATTGACCGAGAGTGACAGAGATCTCCTGCATACCAAGTAGCCATGTGTTACTAGGTGCACATTTTATTTTTTCACTAGGTGACTGATTTTCCTGCTTGGAAATAAAGCTTATTTGATCAAAGGTATACTTGTGCTTTGTCTTTTCCTAAATACCATTTATTTACATTTATTCACATGTTATTGGACTGATTTTCCTGCATGGAAATACAGCTTATTTTATCAAAAGTATACTTGTGTGAGAGTGCTTTGTCTTTTCTTAAATGCCATTTATTTACATTTATTCACACAGAAATATGAAGATGTCTTAAGATGTCTTGAGATGTCTTGGAAATATGAAGAACACAATGAATGTCATAGTATTGTCTCAGCATTTTATTATTTAAAAAACAACATACACAAATACATAATCCTACTGTGGATTACTAATTGATAAAGACATTTACAGGAAATTGCAGGAACTATTATAAATAGGAACAAAATGATTATGTGTACAACATTATTATATGAACAAAATTATTATATGTACAAAACCTTTTGTAGGTAGGACACTATTGGACCTCGGCCCAAATCTAGTACTGAACCTGACCCCCCATGCTAAACCATTTGGAAGTACAGTATACTAGGACTCCAATTCAGACACACTGGGGGGCTGTCACAAATCTACTAACTCTAATTATGTAAAATACAAATAAATAAATAAACAAGAATGTGTTGTGTAACAACTCCCCCAAGATTCCCCTCCACCACAGAGAGACTAAACTGTCCTTCTGAAAGAGACTACACTGACATCCTCCATCCCTGACAGACTACAATGACCACCATCACAGTGTGACATGGGAGAGTTACTCCATATGAGAGTGGAGAAACTTATTCTTCAGGTAGCATGTGTTCCTGATGTTGTGGACTACTCTTTTATCAACAATTTCACAGTATTGCCCATATGCCTGGGATTTTCACCGGTTGCCTGTGGTTCCTGTCTTCACCAAGTAGGGTTGAGTTGGGTTGGCGTTGTCTCCACATTGTTTTCTTTTTGTGGGTGCAGCTTTGTGGGTGCAGCACTGGCCAGAGAAGTCATTACACATCCTCTCCACCACCTCCTTCACCACCTCATCCTTGAACTACCAGAGAGAGGAGGAGGAGAGAGACATAAGGAGGAGAGAGACATAAGGAGGAGAGAGACATAAGGAGGAGAGAGAGACATGAGGAGGAGAGAGAGAGACATAAGGAGGAGAGAGACATAAGGAGGAGAGAGAGAGAGACATAAGGAGGAGAGAGACATAAGGAGGAGAGAGACATAAGGAGGAGAGAGAGAGACATAAGGAGGAGAGAGACATAAGGAGGAGAGAGACATAAGGAGGAGAGAGAGAGACATGAGGAGGAGAGGAGGAGAGAGACATAAGGAGGAGAGAGAGAGACATAAGAAGGAGAGAGACATAAGGAGGAGAGAGACATAAGGAGGAGAGAGACATAAGGAGGAGAGAGAGAGACATGAGGAGGAGAGAGAGACATGAGGAGGAGAGGAGGAGAGAGAGACATAAGGGTGAGAGAGGAGGAGAGAGAGAAAATCATATTGGGCCAGAATTTTAAAAAAGATACATGGTCTGACAGACAGTACATATCATCTTCACCAATCATGTGTAAATCTGAAACATTTGACAATCACCCATAACTAGCGCACTGTCCATAATGGACTAATGGGTGGATTCATACATGAATGAATGAATGAATAAAGGATTAATTGAGTGGAGAGGCAGAGGGATAGGATAGGGCTTTCACACCGGCAAATAACCGTGCCGAATACACGGTGCTGTAAGGCGCGTGCAGTGGCCGAGGAGAGTGTACTATTTTCGGATAGACATATGTGTGGTGGCCTGGGAAAACCCTTCACATGGTGGCATTTTGACATTTTCATTTTTTAATATTTCCATAAATTAGAAGTTCTCAGCTATTCATAACTGGTTGAATGACCGAGATAGCCCTTTATTTTAAAAAGTTATGAGCATTTTAATGTATCATGTCAAAAAAAGGGAAAGGTGATTTCTCCCCCTTTCTCCTCTGGGTCGGGGGAGGAGCCTATGCAGATCGGCCGGTCTCGTTTGTCTGCTTGGGATGCGGTGTTAGTCTGCTCGCCTCGTCGGTATGCGAGGGACAGATCCAATTTTGTGTGTCTTCTAGTTAAGATTTTATTACTTTATGCTTATATTGTGAGCATCAGTAAATGGCAATAACACAGGTGGAAGTATCGTCTCTCCTTTCGCTCATGTGTGCGTGCGTTGCTTAACTGAGAATGAGGAAATGAGGAAATGAGGAAATGAGAATGACCTTGTTTCTCTAGCAAACTACCCACCACAAAAACATAAAAATAAGTACTTTCTCTTTTGTTTTCTTAAAATGTTTATTCACCATAATGTAGTATGGAGTTCAAAGTACTAGAATACCACATAATATCAAAATCGCCAAAATCGCGATTTCCATCTATTTTTGCTCTTTGCCACGAACGAACGCCAGCGACATCCGACGGGTTTTCCCAGGCCACCACACATATGTGCATGCTCTCAGGGTTCAAAACATTACTTCCCGGGGTGCCAGAATGATGCCTGATGGCTCAAACTGACCGTATACTGATGGAGTTATCCAGCATGGTCTTGTATTTTTACCACCTTCCTAGTCGGTGTTAGCCGGTGTTATTCGCGGACAAAGACGGTGCCCGGGATACACTCTTTGCGGGTTAATAACGTCGCCTTACCGGGGCTTACGGTGAAAATTCAAATGTGTCCGGACAGGGGAGAGGACAGGGAATGTAAATCACTTTGAATGGAGTCGATTGGAGACCCCCATCGATGTCGACACTGCTCGGAGTGAAAAGAACTAGCTAACGCGCTTGAAGAAATACGCTCCTCAATGTCAATGAAATGTTTAATGACAAAGATGAAAACGCCCTGCAAATATACAAACAATAGAAGCATGAATTGAGATAAAGTATAAGCAGGGTAAATGTAATATATATAACTTAACCAGAAACATTCGAATAACCAACTTACAGGAATAGGTGGACAGCTCAATAGACGGCCACCGTAACATGAACGTCTGACACTAAACAAATAATAACATGGCCGACTCCTGACTGAGCCGGACAGCATAGCAAACGAGATACTGCCACCTAGTGGACAGGCGGTATACCCTTCATCCCTCCCAGTCCGGAAAGCTATAAACTGAAATAGGTAACCGGACTCAGTCCCGCGTCCAACGGCCTGTTTCGGGCTCGTAGTGCTTGGGTGGCTCCCTTGTACGGCTAGGCCTCGTAGGACGGGGCAGCGACAGTGGCGACTGCGACACTAGAAGCGAAGCGTCCGGGGTGGCATCAGTGGGTACAGGGTCTCCCTGGGACCCGAGGCCAGGGGCCGCCTCACCAGCAGACGCCGGCAAGGAGGGACCCAGGGCCGCGCCACAGGGTCCATCTGCCAGCTGCTGGACGATCCCCTGGGGCACCACCGGGTACGGTTGGACAGGTAGGGAGCGGTGTACCAAGGGCGCAGGTGGAGGGGACATAGCAGCTGGCTGGTGAGGAGCATAGGGGGTGTAGCCACGGAGGAACCGCCTGTTGCGTAAAGTCAGGCGTCCAGACCCATCAACCTTAACCCGATACTGATCGTGATCACGTGACTCCACCACCACCCCTGACCTGTCCCACTTGTTAGGGCTAGGGCCCTGCTGGTTCTGGAGGAACACCCTCTCACCAAGTGCCAATGGGCGGAGTGGCTTCGAGTGAGCCTGCAGGGACTCAGTGGTACGGGACATCCGGGTCCGAAGGGCATCCTCCTTTGCCGCCCATGCTTGGCGCCAGAGCGGTCGGATATGTGGGTTCGAGAACTTCTCAAGCCTGTTGACGAAGGAAAGCGAACCTCGAAGGGGGTGACCGAAGATAATCTGCGCCGGTGAAAGGTTGCAGTCGGGGTCAGGCGTGTTGCGTAACTGTATCATGGCACGCAGAAAGCGGTCATGATCGAGACTGCCAGTCGGGCCAGTGTTGGACATCAGGAGGCGCTTCGCAGACTTCACTGCAACTTCCGCTCTTCCGTTTGACTGTGGGAAAGCAACAGAGGACACACGGTGTTTGACGCCCCACAAACGGAGGAAGTCCTGTGTCTGGCCTGCTGTGAACTCCGGACCACCGTCGCTCGAAAGTTCCTCCGGCACGCCAAAGGAGCCAAAGAACGCACGGAGGTGGCGAACCAGCCCAGCTGAGCCTCCCATATCAGTGCCTGCTGTGGAGCATAGGACCTCCACCCAGCCCGATAGTCGATCTCCGTTAACCAGGAAGTGACGACCTCCATAGTCAAAGAAGTCAGCAAACACCGCCTCGAATGGGGTGGACGGTGGCGAGGATGGCAGGGGGGGCGTGGCTGCTTGTGACGGAGCGTTCCGGTTACAGTCCGCACATCCGTACCTGGCGGCTCGGATGTCCTCTGACATCCCTGGCCAGTAGACTATGGCACGGGCCTGTTGCCCCATCGCCGAGATCCCTTGGTGGGCGGCATGGAGGTGTCGAATGACGCTGTCGCGGAGGGATGGAGGGACCACGACGCGGTCATGATATAGCAGGACGCCGTCCTGTGCGTAAATGGACTCACAGACTCGTGATAGACTCGCCAGGGCTGGGTCGTTCATATCAACCCTGTCCCCATGTTCGATCAGGTGCAGAAGGTGGCTGAGGCATGCATCACTTGCTGTTTCTCGTGCAAGGACGGTCCAAGAGACGGCTCCGAGCTCTTGTGCATCGGCGCGGATGGAAGCCATAAGTGCTGACTCCACGGCGTCAGGCACGCCCGGCAATCCCAGTGAGAGGCCGTTCGCTGAGCCTGATGGAGACGGATGTCTTGAGGTTGCGTCAGCGGCATAGTTGCTCTTGCCAGGCAGGTGCACAATGTCGAAACGCCATGGGAGGGTACGCTGCTTGAGTCTAAACAGGCGTGAGTTCGTTATCTCATCTAGCGTACGGTCGCCAAAGATCTTCACCAGGGGCTTATGGTCTGTAACTACGACGAGGTTGTCGCTCCCCTGCGTGAAGTACCGTGCTTGCTCCAGACCCCAGGCCACGGCTAGGGCCTCTCCTTCAATGGCCGCATAGCGCTGTTCGGCCGGGGACAGGAAGCGTGAACCAGCGAGGGTGATCCTCCATCCTCCCGGGCAGCAGTCTGGTATGCCCGAGGCGCAGCTACAATGTTGTTGGAGCAGGAAGTAACCAATACCGCGCTTGGACCAGTCAGGGCGGAGGCAGGTGCGCTTCTGCATGTCGTAGATCTCCACGCCCTCACGGATAGCCCCGACAATAGCACTTTTGGACGTTTGGAAGGCTTCCTCCAGTTCGGGTGACCATGAGAATTTACAGCGTGGGCTGAGGAATGGCTTAAATGGAGCCATTGTGTCGCGCAGCTGGGCATAGTTCGACACCTGGTTGACAAGGCCGAACCAGCTCCTGACATCCGTCGTGGAGTCCGGGGTGGGGAAGTCTCGGATAGCGTCCAAGTACTTGGGGAGTGGCTCGATAGTAGTGTCCGACACCCTGAAGCCAGCGAACTCGACGTCCCTCTCCGCAAACTGGAACTTGTCCGGGTTCAACACGATGCCTGCCCGGCCGACACGAGTAAGGAAGTCGATGGTCCTCCACCAGTGCTGCTCCAGGTCGGTGTCATAGTGGATGGTGTCATCCACACAACGTTCCTTACGCTCATAGTCCGAGAGGACCGCATCGAAACGGCGGTTGTAGCCATCCCCCGACGATAGGAAACCTTGTGGCGCCCTGGTGTAACGCCAGCGGCCAAAGGGCGTGATGAATGTGGTCAGATGACGATCCGATTCACGCAGGGGCACACTGTGGTAGCCATTCCAGGCGTCCGTGACAGTCTTCCAGGTGTCCTTTGGGATACGACGTGCGAGGTGGAATGGGGACTCGGTGGCGAAAGTCTCACGTAGGCAGAACTTGTTGAGAGGTGAGAGGTCCACGGTCCTGCGGGGGGAGCCATTGTGCTTCCGAGTGACCACCATACGATGGCACCATGTCACTGGTTCGCCGTATGGCACACGTTCAATGACACCGAGGGCCTCATCCCGGAGAAGGTCATCGTGGACTCTCTGCTGCCAGTGTAGAGGCACAACGGCCGCGGTGTGGCATGCTCT
Source organism: Nansenia antarctica (assembly GCF_963989245.1). NCBI lineage: Eukaryota > Metazoa > Chordata > Actinopteri > Argentiniformes > Microstomatidae > Nansenia > Nansenia antarctica. The sequence goes on from NC_137682.1 coordinate 22,917,268, forward strand.
CGGCGTGGCTGCGGGGTCCACATGCATTTCAATGGGTGGCCCTTCCATGCACGGCAGCGCCCGATGAGGGCAAGTGTTGAATGTGGATGAGGCGTATCTCCCGAATAGCCAATCCTTCATCCGGCTGTTGTTCTCTGGTGTGACAGGGAAGGGTAGCGCCGTAGGGCGTTCCGGAGGGACCGTACGCTGGGCGCTGTGGGGGTTACTCGGGTCGCCGCAGCCGCCGTTGGTGGACCTCGTAGCATTGACGGACAGGGGCTGGTTTGGCGTGTAAGACCCACGCTCGTCGTTGGGCCCCCCTACGATGTCACCTGATGGGAAGTCCATAGACAAGAGGCCGAGGTTGAGCAGCGACTCGTAGGATAGGTACATGGCCCGGACTGAGCTGCTCACGTACACCATGGAGTGGCAGGACGCCACTCCACCGCTGCTGGAGGCTGTCGAGAGTCTAGCGAAGAATGCGCCTTCGACAGCTATGGGGGAGCGGTTGGCGGCCGACATGCTGAGATGGACGGGACGCAGGTCATCACGTGAGAATCCGCAGGCAATGAACTCCTCTAGGGACCAAAGGTCCGACTGTGCACCAGTGTCCGCGATGGCGGATACCCTCGCCCCGTTGACCGAGCCACGGTCGCCGGTGCCTGCACTCGGTCCGACAGGCATGTCAACCGAGATAGTGATCAGCGCTCGGGGATGGTCTCTCAGCCTGGCCCTTCTCCATTCGCCCTTGGAGAAAATGTGGTGCTCAAGTCTGATGGGCGTGGAGGCGTGGCGTTGGTGGTGACTCCCACGACGTTGGCCAGGGCGGGCATCAGACTGAACCGACGAGATCTGGGAGATCGGTTCTGACTCCACGGCGGCCTGTTGACTGCTGGCAGATGGCTGCGGTCGCCCCTTGCGTCGGCGGGCCCTATAACAGTCGATACAAAGCTGGTGGGGCTTGGTATTCCATCCGCGGGATCCCTCTGTGAAGACATTAAAGGTTCTCTTACACTCTGGGCACGGGGCTCGTTTAGCCACGCCCGCTGGGCCTGGGGTCGGGGTGGGGCTTGCCTGTGGACTCTTTTTTAAGCGCTGGAATGACGACATGGCCGAAAGGGCGGATGACGGGAGAGCATTGCGGGCCATCTCTTTATTTTCTACGAGTGCAACCACGTCATTCACTGGCATTTTAAGGATGTCTGGCGTCCCTAGTACCTCTCGGCGAATGTCCGAATCAGAGATGCCATTGACTAGAACGTCGCGGATGGTGTGGTCGGTATAGTCCACATCCTCGCCACACCCACATACTGTAACATAGGCGCATGTCTCCGCTTTCCCCCGTACTCTGGCAGTGAAGGCGGGGAATGTCTCATCACGCTCCTGGCGTAGCTGGAGCAGCTCGGTGCGCAGGACACATGTGGCGACTGGGATGACTGCTAGTGAACGTAAAGCGGCAATTAGGTGTGGCAAAGGTTCGGAAGCGGCGTTGGGGTTGACTTTCAACAGGCTGTCACCAAGTTCAGGCCCAGCGCACTGAAACAACTGGAAAGGGGCCTCGGCGGCTCCTATGCCTGAGCCAGTGCAGAAGACGTCCCAACGACGGATGAACACGTTCCATTCCTCAATCGATACGCCTACGTCGACTTTAGGCCGATCCAGTTTCGGGCCTCGGGGGGTCGGCGCGGCTGTGACAGGCGATGTGCGTTGATGGGCAAATCCATGATTCGTCAACAGGGCAATGGCGAGTGCTTCGGACACGTTTTCAGTTCCGAAAGCGCAGCCAGGGACAGAGCATGCAACGACGACCATGGCTTCCTGGCGTTTTCATGAAGAAATACGCTCCTCAATGTCAATTAAATGTTTAATGACAAAGATGAAAACGCCCTGCAAATATACAAACAATAGAAGCATGAATTGAGATAAAGTATAAGCAGGGTAAATGTAATATATATAACTTAACCAGAAACATTCGAATAACCAACTTACAGGAATAGGTGGACAGCTCAATAGACGGCCACCGTAACATGAACGTCTGACACTAAACAAAATACATGGCCGACTCCTGACTGAGCCGGACAGCATAGCAAACGAGATACTGCCACCTAGTGGACAGGCGGTATACCCTTCAGCGCTAACTAGCATGCTTCGTGAAGGACATTGCTTCATTTACACAGAAATACTTTGACTTATTAAAATATTAAATATTTATATCAAAATGACTTAGTTACTCACTCGTTTTGAAGGCTAGAGTCTGGTCGCTCTTCTGCTCAGCTCGCTCTGTGCTGAAGGCGTGACTGTCTTCATTGAAACAGTCAAACCTCTGTGCTGAAGGCGGGACAAACAGTCAAACCGGTATCTGATTGGGATGTCTATACCCGGCTCTGCCATCTGATTGGTGTAGCGAGTATGGACACTGTCATCTGATTGGCGTAGCGAGTATGGACACTGTCAATCACAACGCGTAGTGAGTATGGACATTGCACCAAGGTAGACTCGGCCTCTGGTTGCGGCCATTGAGACCTTGAGGGGATGTGTCGCACGTCGCCCATTCGGAGGAGGGGGTCAGAGGCCCACCATAGAGGTCCGGCCCTGACTGCGCGAGTGCCACCGCTGCCATGGTTGAGGGTCTCCTCTGGGAGCCTGAAACGGCGGTCGCGGGGAGCTGTTCTTGAAGGCGGGCGAGGCAGTCTTGATAAGGACTCACCCCGCTCCTGTACAACAGCCATGTTTTTAAAAATATGTATAATGTAATGTCATAACGTGTACTGGTGTACTTTTTACAATAAAACCTTTCGAAAGAAAAATGGAGGGAAAGGACTCCCAGACCTCCACCTGTTTTTAGGCAGCCGCTACACTACACTACACATGGCATACGCCTTGGCCCCATCCAGAGATCACAAAACAACAGCGATGGCACGGTTCTGGATGGGGTCATACCTGAGACGGCTGAAACTTTTAGAAACAGACTTGAGAGAACCTGTGTCTTTTAATCTCCCATCTGCATATGTTTTTATCAATAATTTTTTAAAAAGACATAACATGGAGAATGAGAACAAATCTATTTTAATTAAACACCGTTCTCTTCTTTCTCTTGTGCAGGAGCGGGAAGCAGTGAGTCCGGTGCGCGGGCTTGCATTCGGCGAGCCCTCCACCGTTTGGCGCAACGTAGCCCACCCTGCCCTCATGAACAGACACCGAGACCTGTCGTGGATGGTGGCCCATGAGATCCTCCCAGTCAGGGCCGTCATGCACTCCCGGGGCATGGCGGCATCTGCCACCTGCCCCCGACCGGGGTGTGTCGCCCCCGAGTCGGTGTGGCACTTGCTCTGGGAGTGCAACACAGCGAAAGACCTGTGGGCACGAGCCGGCCCCCTACTATACCCGTGCCTGCCAGCAGGAGAGGTTCTAAACGTCCAACTGGTGCTATACGGGGTGAGCCGGAGGAGCATACCATCAGCGGACTTCGCCAGACTCTGGCTCACCCTGACATGCTTTAAAGAAGCACTCTGGACCTCCCGCAGCCTGCTGGTAGGGAAGCGCGTGGAGACCACCCCACAGGCGGTGGTAGCTGCGGCCATTGAGACCTTGAGGGGATGTGTCGCACGTCGCCCATTCGGAGGAGGGGGTCAGAGGCCCACCATAGAGGTCCGGCCCTGACTGCGCGAGTGCCACCGCTGCCATGGTTGAGGGTCTCCTCTGGGAGCCTGAAACGGCGGTCGCGAGGAACTGTTCATGAAGGCGGCCGGGCGAGGCAGTCTTGATAAGGACTCACCCCGCTCCTGTACAACAGCCATGTTTTTTAAACAAAGACACTGAAAAGACTCTCTTTTTAAAACAAGACACTGAAAAGACTCTTTTTAAAACAAGCCCCAAAACATTGCATTTTTAATGTCATAACTTTTATCATAGCCATGTTTTTATCTGTAACCTTTTAAAACTGTGTGTTTTAATGAAAGTCCCGTCATGGTTGCACAGATGTTTTTACTGCTTGTAAACTGAACAATGGCTTTTATGGATGTAAAAAATGTGTGAAGAGATGTATATTGTGTTTTTACTATGGCTTGTTGTGTTTTTTACTATGTCTTGTTGTAACATGTATAATGTAATGTAATGGCATATAACGTGTACTTGTTACAATAAAACTTTTCGAAAGAAAAAAATCTGTTCTTATCAGTTTAATATCGGGTGGTAGGAGGGGATTTTAACACTGTTTTAACCAATAAAGATAGGAAAGGGGCAGGGGAGGGTTTTAGAGTAGATAAGGCAGGGGTTTTATTGCAAAACCTATGTAGAGATTTCAAACTAACAGACTGCTTTAGATACATGCATCCAAGAGAGGAGGGCTTCACCTGGTTCAGTGGTGATGGCACCAGAGCCTCTCGCATTGACTACATTTTTACACGGGACTGCCCGCCGACTGATGCTAGATTATCCCCTGTTTTCTTTTCCGATCACGCTATGCTTACATGCACCCTCTCACTTTCTTCGGGTGTGACTGTAGGAAGAGGTCTGTGGAAGCTGAACTGCTCCCTCCTAGAAGACAAGGAGGTGGTGAAGGAGTACAGGGAGCAGTTCAGTGGATGGCAGACCCTTCAAGACTGTTTCCAGACACGAGCACACTGGTGGGAGATGGTGAAGGAAAGGACTAGGAACTTTTTTAGGAAGGTAGGCAAGCAGAAAAAAGATAGGGAAAACAGATGCATGTTGGGACTGCAAAAACGACTTCAAAGGTATTTTAATTTAATTCAACAGGGTTTGGATTTTAATGAAGAAATAAAGGAGGTGAAAAAAGAAATGTCAATTTTAGCAGAAATAAAAAGCAACGGTGTCATATTAAGAAGTAAAGAACGGGATATAGAGGAGGGAGAGAAATGCACAAACTACTTTTTTAAGAAGATTATTAGTAAAGGGGGGGGTAATATCAAATTTAAAAGATATAGAGGGAAACACAATAAAAGACACAGAAGGGATAAAGAAAGTAGTAGAAGATTTTTATGGGGATTTGTATAAAGAAAAAGACATTTGCAATGACACCTTGGGAGAAGTTTTAAAGTTCATTGATAAGACAGTAGGGGATGGTGTGTTTTTAGCCCAGGATTTTAACCTCTTAGAGTTGGATAAATGTGTAAGGAATTTTAAGAAGGGGAAGTCCCCCGGCCAAGACGGACTTCCCCTGGAGTTTTATCTGACTTTCTGGGACATTTTAGCACACAACCTTTTAACTGTTTTTATGGACTTTGAACGACTTGACAGACTACCTGACCGTTTTAGAATAGGGATAGTCTCACTTTTACACAAGAAACATGACAAGACAGACCTAAAGAACTTCAGACCATTCACTCTTTTAGACTTCGACTGCAAACTGTTTAGTAAACTTTTAACAAATCGAATGTCTTTGTTTTTAGGGGAAGTGATTCACCCGGATCAAGCCTGCGCCATTCCGGGGAGGAGGATCACAGACAGCCTCGTACTGATCCGAGACACCATCTGTTATACGAGAGACAGAAACATGCGGCTGGTAGTCCTAAATTTAGATTTTGAGAAAGCATTTGATCGAGTCTCGCACCAGTACCTCTTCCAGGTACTGCAAAAAATGGGGTTTCCAGGGAGGTTCCTAGCTTGGGTGGGACTGCTGTACAGAGACATCACCAGCAGAATTCTTGTAAATGGGCAACTGACAAAAGCGTTGGGAATACACTGCGGTGTCCGTCAGGGGTGTCCGTTATCCCCCCTCCTCTACGTTGCCTGCATCGAGCCCTTGGCGCAGCTCTTGAGAAGGGATCAACGAATCTGTGAGGTGGGCATTCCTGGGAGTGGGGGACTGACCGCCAAGTGCGTTTTATATATGGATGACGTGAACCTTTTATGCACTGACCTTTTATCTGTTGACCGAGCACTGGACCAGACTGACTGGTACGGACAGGCCTCTGGGGCTAAATTAAACAGAGGGAAGACCCAAGCCCAATTTTACGGACCATGGACAGTGACCGACGTGGACAGACTCCCCCTGACAGTGACACAGACTGACCTACAAATACTTGGGGTTAAGTTTGACAGGGAGGGGGGAGAACAGGGAACTGGAAGGACGTGATAGGGAAAGTTAGACAGCGACTGGGGTACTGGGGACTCAGACGACTGACTTTTGAAGGCAAGGTTTTAATCATTAAAGCTGTGATTTTACCTGTGCTTTTACTAATCTGTTCTGTTTTCATCCCGCCACGAACCACTCTTTTAGCTTTGGACCGAGCCATGTTTTATTTCTTGTGGGGGTCCAAGTGGGAGAGACTGAAAAGGGAGGATGTGAAAAAAACACCCAAGAACGGAGGGAAAGGACTCCCAGACCTCCACCTGTTTTTAGGCAGCCGCTACACTACACTACACATGGCATACGCCTTGGCCCCATCCAGAGATCACAAAACAACAGCGATGGCACGGTTCTGGATGGGGTCATACCTGAGACGGCTGAAACTTTTAGAAACAGACTTGAGAGAACCTGTGTCTTTTAATCTCCCATCTGCATATGTTTTTATCCAGAATTGTTTAAAAAGATATAACATGGAGAATGAGAACAAATCTATTTTAATTAAACACCGTTCTCTTCTTTCTCTTGTGCAGGAGCGGGAAGCAGTGAGTCCGGTGCGCGGGCTTGCATTCGGCGAGCCCTCCACCGTTTGGCGCAACGTAGCCCACCCTGCCCTCATGAACAGACACCGAGACCTGTCGTGGATGGTGGCCCATGAGATCCTCCCGGTCAGGACCGTCATGCACTCCCGGGGCATGGCGGCATCTGCCACCTGCCCCCGACCAGGGTGTGGCGCCCCCGAGTCGGTGCGGCACTTGCTCTGGGAGTGCAACACAGCGAAAGACCTGTGGGCACGAGGGCGGGCGAGGCAGTCTTGATAAGGATTCACCCCGCTCCTGTACAACAGCCATGTTTTTTAAACAAAGACACTGAAAAGACTCTCTTTTTAAAACAAGACACTGAAAAGACTCTTTTTAAAACAAGCCCCAAAACATTGCACTTTTAATGTCACAACTTTTATCATAGCCATGTTTTTATCTGTAACCTTTTAAAACTGTGTGTTTTAATGAAAGTCCCTTCATGGTTGCACAGTTTTTTTTTTTTACTGCTTGTAAACTGAACAATGGCTTTTATGGATGTTAAAAATGTGTGAAGAGATGTATATTGTGTTTTTACTATGGCTTGTTGTGTTTTTTAGTATGTCTTGTTGTAACATGTATAATGTAATGTAATGTCATATAACGTGTACTTTATATAAAACTTTTCGAAAGAAAAAATCTGTTCTTATCAGTTTAATATCTGATACGTCCCCTACCCGGGGACCATATATTAAATAGATTTTTGGAGCAGGGAGATGGAATAGGGGCTTGCTCCGTCCACTCCACGCATCGACCTGGTATTGCAGTACCTCCAGGAACGGTGCACCCCCTCTCTGTGTTCAAGGAAATCCAGTCCCTCTAGTGTGTCTCTGGTAGGTTGGTCTGTCATTGATTATGGTATGGGCATAATTCGATTCAGTGGGCAAAACAAAACTCTTGTAGACTGGAGTCCACTCCGCCCCTTGTTCCTTAAACCTTGACTTAACATACAGTATCCTGTGAGGCGTCTTCACGTAAAAGGTATAAACCATACATGCTGCTGTGTAGGTACATCCAATTAAAGACGGTTTCGACCCAGGCAAATTGAGGTGGCGGTTGAGTTTACACTTCAACGTCGCAGAACACACTGTTGTGGTAGTCAAACAAGGACGTTACAGCAAATCGTGAGCTTAGAATTCTAAGGTTCTATCTCCGTTTAGGGCAGTTCAGAGATATTGAGCATCAAAGTTTTTACATTCCATTATGTTCTGTGAGATGGAACCTTTGTTTTTTATTAATTACTAACTAAAAAATGTCTACATTTTAAAAAATAACACCACACAGGCATTAATAAACACCTAATGGATCAGATTATGTAAAAAACTAAATTTTTGACCAAAAATGGAGATAGGACGTTACAGGCGTATGTTGCCAGAGGCCCACGAGGAGAGAGGAGCCTGCTTGGAGATGCGCCTTAAACCAGGAGGCCAGACAAGACTAGAGTCATGATGTAATGTCATGGATGTGGTGGAAGACTGTCTGAGAACTAAACCTTCTGGATGACCACAGAAAGAGAACCAATAACCAGTACAGAGAGGTGGTGGAGGTAGGGTGTCTTAAATACAGATGGCACACACAGCCAGACCAGAGGACAGCTGTACAGCAGTCTTGGTGGCCACATCGGTGCTCATTGTCTACATTGAAGTGTGAAGAGAATAGCTGGAACATGAACATGGAAACAGTTTTTGGACTGTTGGTGATATTAGCAGGAGTGTCTCATGGTAAATTGTAGTCTTTTTCTTTGTACATCGTTTATACTTTTACATTGATTAAGTGCTTTTGTGACGATATCAGGGTGCAGTCTATTGTGTTTACAGAGATTGCTAGTGTGACGTTGCTACAGGACAGATACAGTAACATGTGTGAAATAGATTCATACATATTCGTGCCAAACACAGGCCGAGACAGTCGAAAAATACATATACATATTATTTTTGTCTGCATCACACTCTTGATACATCGTCGAGTACTTATGCAACTAAATTAAGTACATGTGTTCTAGTTTTATGGCATGTTTTGTCATTTCGGATTATTGTTTATATTATTTTCTCCGTCATATTCAAACCGCTGACAGACAAAAGTTACAATTTGTGCCCAGATTTGTGACGCTAAAATATGTTTCCCTCTATCCTCAGGGATGGAGACCTTCTGTGATGCTACATATTCTGGAGCTCAGTGTTACGCAGCTTTGGGAAGCACAGTGCATCTCCGGCTGGGGATCAATGGATATAATGTCAGAATCACCATGATACGTTCTGATGGTACAGTGGATTTGACATCGGGAAACAGCATTCAAAACAGACCATGTTCTAATAAAATATTGTTAAAAAAATAAAATAAACTACTCTGCTACTACTCCATGCTACTCTTCCAACAACGGGACAATAAGGATAGATAACACTGAAAAGAATGATTCAGCTGTATTTGACATAGCACTCTATGGATTGCATGGTATGAGACGTCAATGGTCCATACAACTCTTCATTGAAGGTAAATAGCCAGCTAGCTCCATTAAACACTCTTAGCTACTAGCAAATGTCGCTTCTTTGATATGGCAGGAGGACAACAGTTCAGAATTCCTTTAGGCTTCTAGAATTCTCAGGGGTGTTCTCTGTTCCTCACGGGTGCCCTTTTAACAGCAGTCTACTCTCATTCCCCCCGGAGCTCCCGTATCTATTACAGGTGTCTCATCAGTGTGTGTCCGGTGGGGAGGTGACGGTGTCCTGCTCCTCTAGGGGGAGCTCTCCCCAGTACAGCTGGACCATGGACAGACGGACGCTGAGAGACACCGAGGTCCGTACCGCCAACGACACAGACACAGGCACCGTCACACTGAAGGCAGGCATGACAGGAAGCGTCACCTGTACTGTCAGAAACCACATCAGCAACGACTCCAACAGCGTTAGCGTCTCGTCCTGTTACAGTAAGTTGTTGTCTTCACATTTCAAAATGGATGACATTGTCCACCCCTTTATAAGCAGCACTCAAAATGACCATTTGGAGTATAACCTGTCCTCACTATGATAGTCCCAGGCACTGTTACCATACATGAGGGGGGGGGGGGGGTGAGTGATTTGGATGTAGGCTACAGTTTGACTGGTCTCTGCTAGTAGTGGTGGTCTCGGGGATAGTGAGTTGGACTGGTGATCGGAAGGTCATGAGTTCAAAATCCCATCTGGGGAACACCACCACTAGTGTGCCCTTGAGAGAAATGAATGAATGAATGAATGGACTTTATTGTCATTGCTACAGTACAGGTACCAAACAACGACATTTAGGAGGGGTGGCTCCCCTGGTGTTAGGAAAGGGGAAAAAAAACACTTTTAAAAAAAAATCACAAGAAGGGAAGGAGCTGGTTTACATAAATAAAGGCTATGTACACAATCCACTGTACTATACTGTACAGATAGACGACTAGGGTTGTCATATTGCACAATAGTATTGTTTCACGTTATTTAAAGTGTCACAGTTTGCAGGCTTGAAATGTACATGTTTGTGCCTCAGCACTACACCTGATTTTTTTTCAGTCCAGCAGCTGCCATACAATCCGTCCAGACTGTCCAGGGCCCAGAACTTAGGTCTTTGCTGTGTTCAGGGCCTGGACGGCCCTGTGGTAGAAGCTGTTCTTCAGTCTGTTAGTCTTAGCGGCCAGGGTCCTGAACCGCCTTTTCGAGGGCAGCCTGGTAAAGTGTACGTACCCAGGGTGGGTCGGGTCCCTGGAGATCTTGGAGGCCTTCCTGAGTAAGACCTGGGAACACCCCCAATAGTGTGCCCTTGAGTAAGACCTGGGAACACCCCCACTAATGTGCCCTTGAGTAAGACCTGGGAACACCCCCACTAGTGTGCCCTTGAGTAAGACCTGGGAACACCCCCACTAATGTGCCCTTGAGTAAGACCTGGGAACACCCCCACTAGTGTGCCCTTGAGTAAGGCACTTCGCCCTCAGTTACTCCAGGGAGGCTGTCCCTGTAATGTCTAATTGTAAGTCGATTTGGATAGAAATGTAAACGCAATGCTCCGACCCCGCCTCTGTCCCCAGCCCCCCTGTACCCTGCAAGCCTGTCCACAGAGTGTCTGTCCCACGGGGAGGTCAGGGTGTCCTGCTCCAACAGGGGGAGCTCTCCCCACTACAGCTGGACTCTGGACGGACAGACGCTGAGCGGAGCGGTGGCTTTCCTCAGCGACGACATGACAGAAACCGTCATCCTGAAGGAAGGCTTTGTGGGTAATCTGGCTTGCACGGTGGAAAATGACGTCGAAAGTCTAACCGTCACCCAGGAAATCTCCTTGTGTACCGGTGAGCTATACCTACCGTGAACAGGGCTCTCTCTCACTCAGTAGTCAGTTTGTAGTAACAGTATCAGTCAGCTCAACCTTATCTGATGACGTCTCCTCTCCTCATTATTCCCCAGGGTCTTGGATTAGTGTGTATATTTATGTACAACTGGCTGAAGTCTTCACACTCGCAGCCTGTCTTGGTGTTGGGTTGTTCTGTTGTTACAAGAACAAGTCCTGCAACTCAAGGTCAGATCAATCAGGACCAAACCAACCGGAAACAACATCTGATCCTCTAATCCGGACCACTGATACTGCTTATCTGGTCAATGTCTCATGCCTGATTCATTCCTCCCCTCTCTGCAGTCCTGCAGCTTCTTATTTGAAAAACAGGAAACCCACACTATTTTAACGGTTTCAATTCCATAGAAGTAATTGTGTTATGTGAGAAATGATAATATATGTTCTTCCTTATTGCTGTATTTGTTATGTATCTCTCTCTCTCTCTCTCTCTCTCTCTCTCTCTCTCTCTCTCTCTCTCTCTCTCTCTCTCTCTCTCTCTCTCTCTCTCTCTCTCTGAGATGGAATACTGTAGTAGCTGCTAATGATGATATTGCAACCTGCTTATTTACTTTTGAAGATGACGTTTGAAATTGTTGTTAATGCTTATACGATTTTTCTTGATTCACAAAATGCTTGTGAGTGTTGGTAAATAAAGTTTTGTTTGCAATAAAAACATGACAGTCTTTTTTCTTATTTTTTTTTTTACAATGAAGTCCTTTCATTGCATGTTAAGTATGCACAACTGAGAATCAGTAGGGCAGATTGAGGCAGATTCATCCAGTCTATCTGTTGAATATTGTATGAGTTAACATTAGGAGGAAGGTTACAAACTGACAGCCTGTGTTCCTGTACCCGTGAACAGCTCTCAGACATTACCACCTGCTCAGAGGTGAGGTAGTTTATCACAATCCAAACATGGCTCATTTCTGACCTCAAAAGCAGCAGGCCTACTAGCAGGAGTGTCTTAAGTCTGGGCCACACCGGACACCTCTACCTCAGGATACCTCTACCTCAGCAGGACACCTCTACCTCAGCAGGACACCTCTACCTCAGGACACCTCTACCTCAGCAGGACACCTCTACCTCAGGACACCTCTACCTCAGGATACCTCTACCTCAGCAGGACACCTCTACCTCAGCAGGACACCTCTACCTCAGGATACCTCTACCTCAGCAGGACACCTCTACCTCAGGACACCTCTACCTCAGCAGGACACCTCTACCTCAGCAGGACACCTCTACCTCAGGACACCTCTACCTCAGGACACCTCTACCTCAGCAGGACACCTCTACCTCAGGATACCTCTACCTCAGCAGGACACCTCTACCTCAGGACACCTCTACCTCAGCAGGACACCTCTACCTCAGGATACCTCTACCTCAGCAGGACACCTCTACCTCAGGACACCTCTACCTCAGCAGCCACACAGCGTGAGACGCGCGGCTCATGCGGCCTGTGTGGCTGCTCTAACCTGTTACCACGGCCACCGAAATGAAATGCACACGTGGTGCTGAGGTAGAGCTGTCCGGTGTGGCCCAGGCGTTATGGTGAACAGCATCATTGGTGTATGTATGACATAGGACACAGTGTAGGGCCTAGAGGACAAGATGACCACAGTTCATAATATCTTTGCCAAACACAATGGAATACACTTCCCCCATTGTAATGATCCGATCAATACTCCTTTGGTCTATATCTTCTTCTTCTACAGTCATGGGTATTGTTATGGTACGAGTATTGACTGTAACTGTTTGTTGTTATGCTAGTGTTGCTGTTTATCTCTGTCATACTCAAGACTCAAGTCAAATTAGATGGTAACCAATGCAGTATATCATAAAATGAGAGGGGGGGAAAGGGAGATATCATCTTAGTGTTGACAGAGGGAAGGAGAGGAGAGGAGAGAGAATGTAATTACTGCTCTTCTCCCTAAGTGACCATGGTGGACCAGAGGGAATGAAGACTGCTTATTACTGTCATCACAGGGGCAGAACACACACACACACACACACACACACACACACACACACACACACACACACATTACGTGAGGGGAAGGGTGTCCCCTTTTGAGTCCATGTTAGGCAACACACACACACAGTCGCAGGAGAGGTCAGACGGGGTCAGCGGGTGCTGCTGTGGGGGCGTGTTTGAAGCGGTCGTGGGCCCTGGTCTTGCTGAGCAGCGTGAGCCCCATGCTGTCCACCGTCTCCTCCAGACCCTCCTTCCTGTCTACCTCCACTGTGTAGTCGTTGGCCTGGGGGGGGGGGGGGGGGAGACAAGGAAGGCACACACATCCCCTCAGTCCCAGTCCTGAGCCGAACTGTGCTGAGCTGTGCTTAGCTGAGCTGTCCTACACATCCAGCACAGTTGCTGAAACAGTTGTGGAAAGGACAACGTGAACGGAAACTACCAGAGCGCCAGCACAGTATGGTTGGGCTCGGCCCTGTTGGTGTATAAAGCCCCTTAGAAAACACTCTCACTCACTCACTCACACACACACACACACACACACACACACACACACACACACACACACACACACACACACGCACACGCACACGCACACACTCACACACACACACACACACACACACACACACACACACACTCACACACTCACACACTCACACACTCACTCACACACTCACTCACCAGCTGCAGGGAAGCAAGCATGTACTTGCAGGCCTCAATGTTGTCCAGGCCGTGGACTATGGAAACGAACGACTTCCTGTTCCCGACCTCACTCAGGGCTGCTACGACCCGGTCTCCGTAGTCATGGATGTCGAAGGTGGGACGCTCCTCCTGGAGAGAGGGGGGGGGGGGGGGGGAGAGGGAGAGAGAGAGAGGGGTCAGCAGGACTAGAGGTTAGCTAATAGCCAGCAGAGCATAGGGGGGGGGTTGGTTCTGTGACTGTGTCTTTTCTGTGTCACTGGGAGCCTCCTCTCGAAAGGATGGTAAACGTGAAATGTGAGTCAGGCCAAAGGGGGGGGGGGGGGGTTACCCCGGTTACGGTGGCCTGGTGGGGCCGGGAGGAGGAGGTCTCACCTGGAGCAGCAGCTCAGGCCTCATCATGTCCTCCCACGTCTTCACCCGCCGCGACAACTCTGACTCCTGGGCGTAACCCTGGGAGTTCTTCAGGAACTGCTCCTGAAGGAGGGAGGGAGAGGGAAGGAGGAAGGGAGAGGGAGGGAGGGAGAGGGAGGGAGGGAGGGAGGGAGGGAGAGGGAGGGAGGGAGGGGGAGAGGGAGGGGGGGAGGGAGGGGGAGAGGGAGGGAGGGAGGGAGGGGGAGAGGGAGGGAGGGAAGGAGGGAGGGAGCGAGAGAAGAAGGGAGGGAGGGAAGGAGGGAGAGAGCCAGAGGGAGGGGAGGAGGGAGCAAGGACAACATCAGCAGGGTGAGAGGAGGCAGCATGTATGACATGACCACAGGGAGTCTGGCAGAGGGAGGGACACAGTGTGACCTGGTCTCTCCAGGTACGGCGTGGTGCACCCTGGGACAGGAGACCAGGGGGGCGTGGTGCACCCTGGGACAGGGGACCAGGGGGCGTGGCCTACGGTACGTACCATACTCTGCTTCACCAGGTCTTCATAGCTCATCCCATCTGCCTGGGGCTCTGCAAGCAACAGACACACACACATTCAACACACACACACATCCAACCGACACATGGAATGGAATATATTTGAATATGACAGGGTGAATGTATGGGGACTGAGGGAGGGACAGACGGACAGAAAGACAGGATAGTGGATTGGGGGACAGACAGTCAGAGAGGACAGGGGTTTGAGGGACAGACAGACAGAGAGGATAGGGAATTGAGAGACAGACAGACAGGGGACTGAATGGCAGACAGACAGGATAGGGGATTGAGGGACAGAGAGAGAGAATAGGGGATTGACAGAGGGACAGACAGAGAGGATAGGGGATTGAGAGACAGACAGAGAGGCAGACAGACAGACAGAGAGAGAACAGGATAAACAGTAGCACCGCCTGGGAATACCTAGCACGATGAAGTCCTGACCACCTCCAAACTCAGCTGGGATGTCAGCCAGGAAGTCGTGGTCATCGTCAGAATGGTCGTCACCTAGGCCCAGACACAGAGGAACAGTACCATTAAGATGAACGTCGGGGCCTAATGCCATTTAGGCTACCATCGTACCTCGGGTGTACCTTTCACCTAGGCCCAGACACATAGGAATGATACCACTAAGATGACTGGGACTAGTGTCAGGTCCACTACCATCATCCCTAGCACCTACCTATCTCCTCGTTACCACCTAGTGTTCATGTTTCTATGAAATGGTATCCTGTTTGCTTTAGCTTATATCCGATGTACTTGTATCATTTCTATAGCAGGGCTCCGTTGAAAAAGACACTCTGGTCTGTACTCCATGTTAAATAATACAAATGAAATAGAATTTTAGATATTAGAACTAGAATTAAATACCGTTTAAATACCATTAAAGATGACTGTATAAGGCCCATCCTTTACATGACCACAGTCCTGATTTTATGACATAATCGTACTATGACCTGTTGATGGCGATAACAAATTCTGGAAGCTTCTTTTTTCTTTTTTGTTGTTGTCGTGGTGAATTTCTTTTTTGGGTCAATTTATTTGCTACTGTTTGTATTTTTGTATATTTGAAAATCAGAAAAAAAGGGACTAAGAAAAATAATCTCTAGGACTAATAATAATACTAACTTTATTTGTATAGCGCTTTTCCTGCAAACGTTGCAGCTCAAAGTGCTCCAATCCATATATAATCATAATTTAATTATTTAGTCATTTAAAGGTAATATTAAAAAGATGGGGTTTTAGTCTTGACTTGAACATATTTGCTGAGGTTGAATCCCTAATGTAAACCGACAGTGCATTCCACAATTTGGGTGCATCAAATGAGAATGCAGCCTCACCAAAACTCTTCTCTAATGATATTTAGATAGTGTAAATAGTACTGTACTGACACCCGGAACCTTCTCTAACTCAGACAGACAGCAGCGGAGACGACAGCAGGACCCAGAGAGAACGGCCGTCAGCCCCACTACTGGGTCAGGTGCTGAGGCTGGGTGTGAGGAGGGGTCAGCTGACCAGGGTTGACCAGGGACCAGGTCTGGGGTTACAGGGTCAAAGGTCAGGGTGCCAGGTCTCACCCTGGTGGTCGTGGAGTCTGAGTCCCTCTGGCTGGGCGTCCTCCCCTCCTTCCCCTCCCTCTCTCTCTTCTCTCTCGTCCAGCTGCAGGTATGTCCTCCTCAGCTCCTCGTCTGACACAAACACACCCTGACACCCCCAGAGGCCACCGTTAGTACACACTTATGAGCCACACACGCACGCACACTTATAAGCATGGAGACACACACGCACACTTATAGTAGGTCACAGCTGGACAGAAATCACACACACACGCGCACACACACTTATAGTAAGCCACAGCTGTACAGAAATACACACACACGCGCACACACACACTTATAGTAAGCCACAGCTGTACAGAAATACACACACACACACACACACACTTATAGTGAGCCACAACTGTACAGAAACACACACACACACACACTTATAGTAAGCCACAGCTGTACAGAAATACACATTTTAAATGCTGTATTTATGTCCACATACATGTACAATTCTAAAGGACATAAATACTAACAGTGCATTTTGATATCATGGAAACAATCTGTTACAGTAATGCTGAGCCAACAACCAGTTCTGCCACACACAGGATGTTATTCGCACCAGATGATACCAGTGGGTTGACAGATACAGACAATAAGACAGACAGTATCCCGCTCATGGGTACAGGAAGCACCGCCTTCTCCATATTGAGCGGCTACCAATAACAGCGGATATTGAGCAATATTTTGCTAACTGTTTGGCCCTTCTCTTAGGAAGACCAGCCCAGCACCACACACACACACACACACACACACACACACACACACACACACACACACACAAACACAAACACAAACACACACACACACACACACACACACACACACACACACACACACACACACACACACACACTTATAGTAAGCCACAGCTGTACAGAAACACACACACACACACACACACCGTTCTCTTTAGGATCCTCTTCCGTGTCTTCAGCTTCTCTTTCATTTTAGCCAAATAAATGTAGTTCAGGTCTGCAACAGAACAGGAGACGTGACTTACTCAGCCCAGGCAGGACACAAGCAGGAACACAACACCAGCGCGCCCCAGAGACCGTTTACCTGTCAACTCCGGTCCGTTCTTCAGCTTGCGATCGGGGGGGTCGTCTGGAACGAGAGGAGGGCATGGGTCAGGACTCGCAGCCTAACACGCTCTGTCTGTCCAACTCACAGCCTAACACGCTCTGTCTGTCCAACTCACAGCCTAACACGCTCTGTCTGTCCAACTCACAGCCTAACGGTCTGTCTGTCCAACTCACAGCCTAACACGCTCTGTCTGTCCAACTCGCAGCCTAACGGTCTGTCTGTCCAACTCACAGCCTAACACGCTCTGTCTGTCCAACTCACAGCCTAACACGCTCTGTCTGTCCAACTCACAGCCTAACACGGTCTGTCTGTCTGTCCAACTCACAGCCTAACACACTCTGTCTGTCCAACTCACAGCCTAACACGGTCTGTCTGTCTGTCCAACTCACAGCCTAACACACTCTGTCTGTCTGTCCAACTCACAGCCTAACATGGTCTGTCCAACTCACACTCACGGGAGACTCATTGACGACACACACATTGAAACACCCACACACACACACACAAACAAACAAACTCACAGGTGCCGGTGTACCAGGTCCAGAAGTCTTGGAGCACGGTGGGGCCTTTCCTTTTCCTCTTGCCCTCATCGCTGAGACCCTGAGGCACCTTGTAACATTTACCTAGGAGGACACACACACACACACAAACCACACACACACAATGAAGGCAGGCATTCACAAACCCACTGTGCTCAAAGTGAATATTGTCTGTTGACCAAGGTTGTGTGAGTGGACTACATTCGTGTGTAGGGACGAGGTTTCCTGACCTATTTTCAGAGGCTTGTCTTCCCTGAATGTGGCGTACGGGTCATGTAACCTCCACGTATTCTCCTGCAACACACACACACACACACACACACACACACACACACACACACACAGTTGATAGAAGTGTACATTTGTGATTTATCCTGACTGGTTCAAATATATAAATCAACATCCTGTGCGTGTGGTGAGTCACCCTACCCCAGTGGTTCTCAAACTTTTTCTGTCAAGCCCCCCTTGGGAGGACAAAAAAATTGTGAGCCCCACCTCACCCCCAAAAAACGGTCACAACATGGGGCAAGTTTACATTTATTGAACTGAACCACATAACACTGTCTCCCAACAAAAAACCTAAAAATACAAATAACACAATATAATAAATAAACACAATAACAATATTTTTCGATTACAATTCTCAAGAAAATGAACACTAACAATCAAGAACATCATAACATTACAGCATTAGTGGCTGCAATGAGCCTGTTTGGCACTGCAGATCTTTTCAAAACGGGGTAGCAGGCCTGATACTGCCACTCTCAAGTCCTGCTCAATGTTGAGCCTAGATCTGTACTTTGTTTTCAGTGAAGCAACAGCTGAAAAGCCAGCCTCACAGAGATAGGATGTGGCGAAGGGAAGAAGGATGCCTACAGCCCTCTGCCCTATGAGTGGATACTCCTTCTCCACACCAAGCCAGAATTCACTCAGTGTCTGACCATTGAACCTCAGCCTCAGGGTGGACTCAGAGGTCAGCTCGATGAGTTGGTCCTCTTCAGCAGAGCTGAAATCAGCAGGTGCTACAGATAGAGATACCTTATTTGTAATTAATTGCATATTAAACACAACACGATTCAATTTTACAACAATCCATTGCAGGTAGTTAGTTAGTAACATACATACAACATTAATAAAATATAGGCCTACAGCACAAAATAGTCACAGTTATATTTAGTCATCCAAATTGCCTACCAACCTGCTGCATTGAATGGATCCACCACCCAGTCATACTCAGCAGTGTTGTGTGGGAAGTATTTCTGGAACAATGCTCCCAGGGAAGAGATGTGTTGCTTCAGGCAGGGGATCACTGTGGTGGCATCACAATCACTGCTTTCTACAAACGTGGTCAGGTTCTGAAAAGGATCAGTATTTCCTTCATCAAGGCGCCTGCCCCACACCTCCAGCTTTCTGGTGAATGCGCTGACCTTATCTGCCAGGTGGGGTAGGTGTTTGTCTTTTCCTTGAAGCTGAAGATTCAGCTCGTTGAGCTTTCCAAACACATCACTGAGATAGGCCAGTTTCATCAGGAATTATAAATTACTGAACTTGCTTGCAGATTCGTGCATTCCCACCTCCTCCAAAAACACCTGAATCTCCTCTCTGAGCTCAAAGACTCGGGACAACACTTTCCCTCGGGAGAGCCACCTTGCTTCACTGTGAAACAGCAAAGAAGAGTGTTCAGCTCCTATTTCCTCACACAGTGCAGAGAACAGACGTGCTTTCAGCGGGCGGGTTTTGATGAAATTTACAACACCGATCACTTCGGTCAAAACCTCATTTAGCTCAGGGCTAAGCTGCCTGGATGCGAGCGCCTCTCTGTGAATGACACAGTGTGTCCATTGCGCGTTTGGTGCGACGCGATTTATTAGCGCCTGCAGTCCCTTCCTTTTCCCGGCCATTGTCTGCGCACCATCTGAGCAAAACCCCACACAGTTCTCCCATTTCAGTCCGTGTTCTGTCAGGTAAGTGTCAAGAATCCCAAATAGCTCATTAGCTGTCACATGCTTGCAAAACAGCAAGTCTTCATTCATTGACTCCGAATCTACATAGCGGACATAAGAAATAAACAAGCAGTCCTTATTACTGTCAGTAGCCTCATCAACTTGCAATGCAAAACGTTTGTGTAGTTTCTCTGCGAGTTGTTCCTCAAGGTCCTCTGACATCTTACCTATGCGTCTTGCAATGGTGTCGTTGGACAGGGGAATGGTCTTCAATTTTGCAGCGGTTGTCTCATCAATCAAAGTTGACACCATATCCAGTGCAGCTGGGAGTATGAGCTCCTCAGCTATGGTGTGCGGTTTCTTGCACTTCGCAATTCTGTATGCAACCTTGAATGATGCTATTTGCGCTTTGGTACTTACGGATGCCGCTTTTGTCATATGAGTTTCTTGCTTTCTGTACTCTGTAAGTTTTCTTTTAAAGAAGGCCAGTGGCTTCTTTGCATCATTGGGGTGTGTTGTCTCAAGGTGCCTTTTTAACTTGTTTGGCTTCAGGCTGTCTGCTGCTAATGTTCTGAGACATAGCACGCACAATGGTCTCTCCTCACCTCCCACCACATTCACGGTGAAGCCCATTGCAAGGTAAGCCTCGTCATACTTTCGGACGTTTTTTTTTTTACCCATGTTTGTCGCATTTTCCGTTTTTGTTTTCGCTGTCCCTGTCAGAAATGACTCCATTCTGAAGATTATGAAGCTACAATTAGAACAAGTCAAAGAGTTCACCTGAGTGTTAATTGTTGACCTCCCCAGTCTCTCGCGCCCCACCAGTATTGCTATTGCGCCCCCTTCGGGGGGCGCGCCCCACACTTTGAGAACCACTGCCCTACCCCCTGGGCTTTCTCCTCCGCCATCCTGCGCTTCGTCTGTTCATCCTTGGAGGGCTGGACCTCACGCCTCTCCCTCAGCATCCTCCCTTCACCACTGGCCATCTGGGAGAGAGAGAACAGGTAGAACACCCTGAGACCAGACACAACACATGGCAGTACAGGCAAGGCAAGGCAGGTTTATTTGTAGAGCACATTTCATACAACAGGGGCAATCAATTCAATGTGCTTTACATATATCATTAAAAAATATAGATTATTTTTTTTTTTTTTAATGGCAAGAATAGATAGACATATATATAGAAAATAAATAGATCCCTAACCCACCTCCATCCCCTCGTATGCGTGTGTGTGTGTGTGTGTGTGTGTGTGTGTGTGTGTGTGTGTGTATGGTCCCACCTGTTGTCTGGTGATGTGCTCCGCGGGGTCCTGGTCCACCTCCATCCCCTGGTCCTCCAGGGGCAGGAAGTCCTCCCCGCCGTCAAGCTCCCCGCCGTCGTCCCTGGCAACAGCCATCCCAGCATCCCCTGCTGCTTGCCCTGCGCCCTCTGGACATGACACAGACAATGCTTCAATCCACTGTCCATGTACTGTAAATATGCCATTATGGTATTACCATAAAGCCCAATTCTAGCAGAATAAGAAAGATAGTATATCTACTTTAAGTAAAATAATAAAGTGCATCCAGTTAGCTCTTTAGCTGGCATGTGTGCAGCAGACTAGCTCATCTAATCACCTCTGAGCTAGCTAGTTAGCTTGCTAGTTCTTTGACACTATTGTACACTTTCTAGTCACAATAATAACGACCAATTTGAACCAACTTGCTCTGTTAGAACACTCAGCAATTATATTTGCTAACGTTTCAACTTGCTTACTTTCCATCTGCAGACATCTCACCCGGCAAAAACTCTCTCGCGTCGCGCGCGCACACTTGTGCACAATCTTGTAAGCGAGTGTGTCCAGCGCGAAGCGAAGTGTGGAGATAGGTTTGGCTATGCGAGACTACTGGCGGACTAACGTTACCAACGAGCCCATGGGCTTGCCACTCGCCAGATTCGGGTTGGGTGAATTTAAATAAAGAGGATATTTTAGCCTGCTTGTCAGATGTTTGGTGTTTACGTCCGTAATAATTCCTCTTTCTTGGGGGGGCGGGGGGTTCCGTTGAATATGACTGGTATATTCTAATGTAAAAAATATAAATATATATAAACAAAAAACACTTAAACACAAAAAAAGAAATGTAAACACAAAAACAAATATAAACCGACTTTTAATGGAACGCATCATAAACCGGAAAAAAATTCAATTCACCAGTGCGTATTGAACCGTGGATGGCGATCCGTACCGTTAAATATAAAACCGAGAACCGTTGCACCCCTAGATGGAACACATTAAACATGGCGTGCGATTTTCTACGATCTCTCAGACACACACGCACACGCATAATCAATGTTAAAACAGGGCTGGTGTTTTAGCGTGTCTCTACTGTTAATGCTACAGACTACAGAGGGGGCGGGGCCTAACTGACTGACCAACAGTGACTTATGTTTACATTATACACACTGTTTTTATTTTCACTTTTCGTTTTTTCGTTTTTTATTTCTTTATTATTGAATGATTTCATGTCCTTAGTCTTAGTCCTGGATTCTATTTTTAGTTTGCTGTCTAAGTCCTATCTTGTTTTTGTTTCGGTTCACTTAAACTTGCACTATTACTTTTTTCACTTACAGTATATGTACCAAATGTTATTGTATTGTATAGTTGTTGAAAAAACCTCAATAAACAGAAGGGGCGGGGCCTCACCGTTGGAGTCAAACAGAGCCATGGGGATGAAGGGCCTGCCCTCCATCAGCGCGTCCCTCAGCAGGGAGCAGAGCGGGGAGCCCTGGTTCAGACGGATGATGCCCAGGGGGTCCGGCGTGAACGTGTTCATCCGGTAGTCCTTACAGCTCCCCAGCACGTCGCCTCTCAGACTGTGGTACACACAGACACACACACAGACACACACACACAGACACGCACACACACAGACACATGACTGAAGGAAGACAGGGGGACACACACACACTTCGCACCGCCTCTGTTGTGTACGGTAGAGGAGTGCTGCCTCAGTCACGCTCAGGCTGTGGGTTACGTTACAAATGAAGTGGTTTGGAATCAAAGATGGAGAGGAAGGCCTGGGGGGCGTGTGGACAACCTGGGGGGCGTGTGGACAGTGTGGACAGTGGGGACAGTGTGGACACCCACCTGATGAGAGGCAGCTTCTGCTTCTCCAGGGGCTCAGTAGGAAGCAGAGACACGGGGACCAGAGGAGCCACCTCCACTCTCTGAGGATCACACACACACACACACACACACAACAATCAGTTAAACATCAGACAGACACACACACACACACACACACGTTACACAGAAGACACACACAACAAACAGTTACACATCAGAAACACACACACACGACCATCATCAGACACTCACACCACAATCAGTTACACATCAGAGACACACAAACAACAACATCAATCAGTTACACACTGTATACATACACAGTCAGACAAGGCCCATTCAAAAATTACACTTTCTGTTGCTGCACCCAAGCTGTGTTTCAGCCCTCCCACCAGCCATCCCATACTCTCCATACATTCAAGACCAGACTCAGGACCCATCTGTTCAGACTGGCCTTCCTACAGCATGGCAGAGGTCCTGAGTAACACTATCCCCCCATAGCTGCCTAAGCTTTTACAACTTTCTTCGTTCTTTTTAAATATGATTTTATTAAATTTTTGCTCTTTTTTTTTTTGTCTTCTCTTTGTTTTCTGTACAGTGTCCTTGAGTTTGAGAAAGGCACTTTTAAATTAAATATATTATTATTATTATTATTATTATATAACACTTCAGAGGAGCATCTGATGTACACAGACGGTCTCCTGGGACCACTCACCGCGGTCGACTTCTTCTTCACGTCCATGTTCTGAGAGACCTCAGTTGAGACGTGGTCTAGGGAGTCCAACTGGAACAAAGCAACACACACAGCTTGAACCAAAACATTTCAGACAATCTCCCAAATACTGAATGGGTTTAAACAACCAGTCCATTCCCATTCAAATCCAACCTCCCGCACCTGTGACGCCCACCGCCCCCCCCTCCCCTCTCTCTCTCTCTCTCTCGCTCTCTCGTTTGTACCTCAGTATCATCCATGTGCTTTCTGGCTCTGGTCTTCTTCGCACCATCCTCTCCAGATGCAGCATCCTCTTTATTCCGCCTGGAGAGAGAGACCACCGCAATAAGACACTCTGTGTGTGTGTGTGTGTATGTCTGTGGCTTACTATAAGTGTGTGTGTGTGTGTGTGTGTATTTCTGTAAGGCTGTGGCTTACTACAAGTGCGTGTGTGTGTTTATCGGTATGGCTGTGGCTTACTATAAGTGTGTGTGTGTGTGTGTGTGTGTTCAGGGGCAGTAGAACTGACTCACTTGTCTCTGTCGGAGATGTAGTCCAGCGTTTGGAACACCATGTTGTACAGGTGCTCCACCTGAAGGAAGACCAAACACCGAAGGATTTCACTCGACACCAGTTACCTCTGCCATTGGGTTCTTGTGTATAGACACCAGTTACCTCTGCCATTGGGTTCTTGTGTATAGACACCAGTTACCTCTGCACCGTGTTTGTCCGTGAATAAAACCGGCTATGGAGGTGGTACAAAACACAATACTCCTTTGCTAACTTCACCATCGGTATACGGTCATTTTGAGCCCTGAACCACCGCGCTGACACCCCGAGAAGATATGCTTTTAACCGTAAACTCAATGAACCGGGAGTTCACCCGCTGCTCTAAGCAGCAGCACGTCATGGAGGATATCAGCGGGGGGACAGACAATTTCTACCCGGGAATTCGCTCCGCGCTGTGTCGACCGTGATAGGAGTGTAGTATCGACACCATTCAAATGGTTTTGGATTCCCTGTCCTCTCCCCTATCCGGACACGTTTGAATTGTTATCCTAACCCACGGTAAATCACAGTTATTAACCCGCAAAGGGTGCCTCCGGGCACTGTGTTTGTCCGTGAATAACACGGCACACAATGATACTACAGTTCATAAAGCAGACAAGTGAAGGCAGTGGTTTTAAGGGTTCAAAAAACATGACTTTATTATGTGTACATAGCTTCCTCTCTCTCTTTCTCTCCAAAAAATCACGGTTAATAATATACCACATACTGAGGAAAAAGTATACGATAGCTTCAAGTTCCTCCATGTTGCTATTGTTGTGGCTGTGTTGTGTCTCGTGAAAATATACGTCACCACCATGGCGCGCTTTTATGACGCGTAACTCCGCCTACTATCTCTTACTCGTTCCTGGTCGCTTGTGTATAGTGGAAAATCAGAACTGTTCAAAAGCGTGCCGAAGCGAGCCGACCCGAGATAGTGGAAAAGTGCCAATAGTCAGGAGGGTCCTTATAGCAAAAGGTAAACTACAGTTTATACGGTTTATGTGTGCCAAAATCTACTACAATGGCGCTACGTGTGGACACAGGATTTCTAGACGTTATTTGGTTTGATGGCCTTCCATAGTGGAGAAGCGCCATCAGTACCTCCGTGTGCTCGTCCAGACCAGGCGACACAGACATAAACTGATAACAAGTTCCACCAACATTGTATAGTGTTATATATATAACAACATTGTATAGTGTTATATATAGATAACAACATTGTATAGTGTTATATATAACAACATTGTATAGTGACAGAATAGCCTATCTCTGCAGACAGAAGAGGTCAGTAGTAACATGTTAGACAGTGAGGCAGCGAGCTGAGACAAAGGCTTCTACTGACCTCCGACACTCAGAGTCTCCCGTTGTCCTTGTTGACTGTTGAGATGTTTTCCGCAGTAAAGGAAACCAAATACAGAGATGTAACTATTCTAACTGTTCTGGTTCTTCTTGTTCTTTTGGGTTTAGCGGCAGCTCGCATCCCAGATGTTTAGTGATGTGTCCTTCCGTGTCGAGTAACCGAGGCACATGTTTGTGATGCGCGTATCGAGGCATGTGTTGATGACGTATATGGTAAGAGGCATGTGTTGATGACGTATATGGTAAGAGGCATGTGTTGATGACGTATATGGTAACCTGCCGGCCGTACCACGTGACCGATTCGGGAAGTGGCTCGGATTTGGCGCGAGACTCGAAACATAAAAGGGACAGGTAAACGCAGGTGAAATCATCTAAAAAAAAAAAGAAACCGCCTGAAGCCCAGCACTGTGGAGAAGTTGTTATTTTTAAATAAAAATGAATAAATGAATACAATGTTGTTGTTCCTAGTAACACAAGCACATTTATTCAATTCAAAGCTTCACACACCAAAGCCACGGTGTCATCATCACTCTGCCTGCTAGACATTTATTGTCCACTTGATGGCGCAGTAGAGCAAATGAAGCAACACGAAGCTTCGGCCTATGTGTGACACAATTGGATGGAAAGCTTCAACAGTTCATGAAGCTTCATCTCGCCATCACTACAGATGTTGCATTACTGCTGTAATGTTCGCCCTCTGTCACAGTTGTAAACTTAATAATCACTCGTAAGGTCTTCAGCTTCAGCACGGTGTGTGTTCACTGACTCCGCCATCTTAGCTCGACTTCTCGTTCCCTGGTATCGCGGGAATAGACCAAGTCGTCGTCGTCTTCTTCTTCTTGTTTTGGTTTTAACGGCAGCGTGCGTCCTTGATGCTGCATTACTGCCCTCTGCTGGAGGCAGTCACCTCCTACAATGTCCGTTCTGTCATATGTGTCCCACCATTAATATATCCATCCTTTTAAAACACTTTTTAAAACTTTTTTCTTTTCTTAGAATGATAATAATATATCATATTATACTATAGAATGATCATAGAATGATCAAAATGATTTTTTTTTAAATAATAAAGTGAAGAAAAAAAAAATAGTATATTACTATGTTCTTTTTTTTTTAAACGTTATTTATTTTTTCCTTAGAATGATAATATATCATATTATACTATAGAATGATCATAGGGTTGATCACAGGGTTGATGATCACAGGGTTTTCCAACCCTGTACCAGTGGTAAATGAGTCCACAACCCCCTTCCTCTCATGGTATCTCAACTTCCATGTTCTCAGAATGTTGCATACATCCTAAATATTCAATTTGATGTCATAGTGCACTCAAGCAGACATTATACATTGCAGTTAATGGAAGTTCTAGATTGTACAGCAAAATTCTAGAATGATTTGCAGAAATATTTTACTCCTGAAAATTAGTGTCTACCTTTAGTCTACCTGACGCAGGGCTTAAAGTGGGAAAAATTCCTGTGCCTGAAACTTTTTCTTGGGGAGGGGGGTCACTGTTTGAGATATTGGGAGAGCGGGTACAGAAGACAGCTTCTTGTCTCAATGTTTAAATGCATTAATACTATTTTATAGTCAATACAAAATATATGTCTCAATGTTAAAATGCATTAATACTTTAAATGAATGTGCAACAATACTATGTGCAATACAGGGCTTAAAGTGGGAAAAAATCCTGTGCCTGAAACTTTTTCTTGGGGAGGGGGGTCACAGTTTGAGATATTGGGAGAGCGGGTACAGAAGACAGCTTCTTGTCTCAATGTTTAAATGCATTAATACTATTTTATAGTCAATACAAAATATATGTCTCAATATTAAAATGCATTAATACTTTAAATGAATGTGCAACAATAATATGTGCAATATGACAACCCTTGTGTACATAAGGTTCAGATATAGGAAAAGTTCAGGATATTTATAGCATAGAGTACAGCACAGTGTTTTATTGTATAGTATAGTAGTTACTAGTGTACATAGCCTTTATTTATGTAAACCAGCTCTTTTCCCTTTTTTATTTTACCCTTGGCCCTCGTGTTTTTAGTCTTTTTCCAAGCACCAGGGGAGCCCCCCCTCCTAAATGTCGTTGTATGGTACCTGTACTGTATTACAGTTTTTCTCAATTGCTAAAACACATTTCACAAAACTTTCCTCCATTTCACCAAAACTCTAAACACAACACACTTTTCTAAAGCTACATAAGCAAAACCACACCTTCTCTCTTCAAAACTCAAACTCAAACCCTACCCCTAATCCTAACCCTAACCTTACTGTAACCCTAGCACCTAACCCTAACCCTAGTTTTCCCACATGTATGATAGTCATGCATAAAAATAAATCTGCGCTCCCTGTCTAACATTATATCTAACATTACATATTTTACATTACAGTAAGGCTGATTTTGCATGATAGTCATGCATTTTTAGATATCTATTTCCCCCCTTTAAATGGCATATGATGTCCGAAATTTTACTAAAGTTCAGCCGCGAAGTTGTTGCACTGTTGTCCTATCGAGTTTTACGTAAATAAAGGTTTGAAAAATGTTACCGTATTCCCACATGTACCGTAACATGTACAATACTGTACGGTATCACAACTCAATGCAAACACTACAGAGGATCCATTACACACAACAATACTCACTGAAAACAATGTTCAGGGTGTGATGTTTTTTTTATTTATTTATGGAACTATACCACACACACACCACAATCATTTGCATCAAGTGTCTTAAATTTTGAGTCGTTATGTTTAATGAATGAAGCCAGGTGTGTTCATTGTGTTAAAATGTTGCTGACTGTGGCAAGCATTTTGCATCACATGAGCTTTAATTTGAGAATTTGACATTTTGAGCAGAGTTTTTTGCAACTTGTTTTAGCAAGACAAAATGTGTTTAGATTTATGAGAAAAGGAGGATTGTGAATTGTGTCTTCATGTGAAATGTGTTTATGGTTTTGGCAAATGGGAGCTAGTTTTATTAAATGTGTTTAGAGAACTGGTCATTTGGTTTAGAGAATTGGCTTTTGTGTTTTAGCAATTGGGAAAAACTGTAATGACAATAAAGACCATTCATTCATTCATTCATAATACTGTTTTATACTTAATAAAAAATAAATAAAATTAGATGTCTTTAAAAGGCCAAACTGATTGCATCACTTATTAAGCCACTATCACTATAACAATACAGAATAAAATATATACATGTCTTTAAAAGAACAAACTGATTACTTATTAAGCCACTATCACTTATATTCTCCTTCTTGGCACCACGTCCCATAAGGCTTCCCGTCACTACTCAGGGTTTTTCCTGGCTCAAAATGAGGCGGAGGTGGTACCAGTGGTGTTTGACATCGGGGGGGACCCATGAAGCAGGGCTGTCTGGGGGTCCTTAAAGGAGCATCAAACACTTAATTTCTTGCATTCTGGTGAATTGATATGCACCAATTTGTGCCCTTTCGCCATCAATTTATGGTGGAAATGTCATTATATATGTAAAGGAAAAAACAATATTCAGGCACCAGATGGCCATTCAAAATATAATGTAATATAATGCAATATAAGGCTCTCAGGCATTCTGTACTTTAAAATATGTATTCTCCTTGAGCAGTCAACATCAACTATCAGCTGTTTCGCTAGCAAACACGAAAGCTAAGTTATTTGTGAAACAGCGCCCCCGCCACCACGTCGGCGCAATGCCGCAATTGCATTTTTTTATTTTATTCTCCCGCGCCGGAAATCCGGCACTGTGCCGGAGTACTTTAAGCCCTGGCAATATGACACCCCTTGTGTACATAAGGTTCAGATATAGGAAAAGTTAGGATATGTATAGCATAGCATAGAGTACAGCACAGTGTTTTATAGTATAGTAGTATAGTAGATAGTGTACATAGCCTTTATTTATGTAAACCAGCTCTTTTCCCTTTTTTATTTTACCCTTGGCCCTCGTGTTTTTAGTCTTTTTCCAAGCACCAGGGGAGCCCCCCCTCCTACATTTCGTTGTATGATACCTGTACTGTATTAATGACAATAAAGACCATTCATTCATAATACTGTTTTATACTCAATACAAAATAAAATTATATATTTAGATGTCTTAAAAAGGCCAAACTTTTGTGATTGCATCACTTATTAAGCCACTATCACTATAACAATACAGAATACAATTGTGGGGAACATGGCGCATTCCGACCTGCAGGGGGAGCCACAGGACGGTTGGTGAAGGGATGGGGGCGCAATTGGCACCGGCTGATGCCAATTGGGTCCTCATCAACGTGCCCTCTTAATGTGTTGCTTTGTTTTCCCCCGGGACCAGAGTAGGAGGCAGTGAGCGGAGAATCAAGGAAGCGGGGAGAAAGCAGCGGAAACGTCGGAGAGCGCTGCAGGAGAGCCGCGACCGGAAGGGTCGGGCAGCGAGCGAGCGGAGACGTTCTCCCCTGAGCGAGGCTCAGACAACCTGACTCCAAACCTGTGTGCTGCGCAAATGAAACCCGTTCTATAACCGCCGGATCATATTGTCTGTCTCCCTCTGTGCCCGAACCTGTTACAAAAATATATACATGTCTTTATAAGAACAAACTGATTACTTATTAAGCCACTATCACTTATATTCTCCTTCTTGGCACCACGTCCCATAAGGCTTCCCGTCACTACTCAGGGTTTTTCCTGGCTCAAAATGAGGCGGAGGTGGTACCAGTGGTGTTTGACATCGGGGGGGACCCATGAAGCAAGGCTGTCTGGGGGTCCTTAAACGAGCATCAAACACTTAATTTCTTGCATTCTGGTGAATTGATATGCACCAATTTGTGCCCTTTCTCCATTAATTTATGGTGGAAATGTCATTATATATGTAAAGGAAAAAACAATATTCAGGCACCAGATAACCACTCAAAATATAATGTAATATAATGCAATATAAGGCTCTCAGGCATTCTGTACTTTCAAATATGTATTCTCCTTGAGCAGTCAACATCAACTATCAGCTGTTTCGCTAGCAAACACGAAGGCTAACTTATTTGTGAAACAGCGCCCCCGCCACCACGTCGGCGCAATGCCGCAATTGCAGTTAGAAATGACATAAATCCACCGAGTGCATTTCTGTCATTTCTGTCGGCCGCCTCATAGTTCTCGATGCAGGAAAAACCCTGCTACTCTCCTCTATCCATGCCCAGCGCCATTTATTCCTTACTCCTCGTTCTAGTATAGCTGTGTCTTCGCCAGGTTTAAGAAACTTGGCTTCCATTTTAATAGACTCTTACTAAAGTTAGCGAGATAGCGAGCCGCTAAAAGCGAACGTCTCTACAAGCTAACATTACACTCATTCAAACTTCTTACGGCCCGGCCCGCCCCACTACTCTGCCTCCGATTGGCTAGAAGTCGCTGGTTGGCTTGAGCAATGTGATACCATTGGTAGGCGGAACTGTCTCTTTGCTAAAGATGACTCTTTAAATTACGATGTAAACAAATAGCATGTGATTTTTTTATTTTTTTTGCTCAAAATTCCCCCGCGCCGGAAATCCGGCACCGTGCCGGAGAACTTTAAGCCCTGCTGACGCCAGAGGTCAAATCTGAAGTGGTTCCACGTCTAAAAATGAAGTTTACAGTCTATAGAAACACTGTAGAAAGTTTCATGCTTAAGTCATAAAATGCACAATTGTTATACCTATCAGCCTCACTACAAATGCAACTTACAGAGAAGCCACCCTTCTCTGCCCTCTCCCGCTCACTTGGCTTAATTCAGCCGCTATAATTGAGCCACTATCTCAGGGCTTAAATACAAAGCTCATTCTCAAGTATATTTGGTATTTATAGACTTTAGTACGTACACAATTTTATTTTGCCTGTCTGTGTGCGGCTCTTTAATCCATTCATTAAAAGTGTGTGGCTCGCTCGCTGTGTCTCAATAGGCGTCGTTTTGGTTTAGCAATTCTTGGCACTCGCCATACCTGCATTAAAAAAAAATCCCCTGAAAATTGTATCTGAAACACGTGTTGTCATGTTGGTGATTTTATCCACAACGGTAACTCAACATCCTCCCGGCTCCATCTCACCCCCCCCAGCCAGGCGCTGTAGTGGAGCGCAGGGTTGCCAGACGGGATTGACAAGTTCAAGCCCAACCAGTCTAAAAGCTGCCGAATCCACCCGTCCAGAGTGACCAAAAGTAGCCCAATCTGGCAACACTGGAGCGGGACATCGGTTCCTCAATAAACAAGCCATGAGTAACGTTAATGTTAAAACCTTGTCCACGATTCTCATTCATTCAGGTGGGTTAAACAAACTGTATAAACACCATAATACTGTTGGTTCAAATGTAATATATTAATGAACAAGTTCATGTCATGTACAAACATGTTCTAATTAAATTTTATTTTAGTGAAAAACCTGACCTAACGTCACCCGCGATTGTGAAGCTAACTGTAACAAGCTAGTTAGCGAATGTTAAAGGGTACAACAACAGCTAGTTTAATGTCAACCATGTCTCTATTCTCAATCATTTCTGTAATAATTGTACCAAATTGGGGCTAGTGTGTGAGTAAGTTATATGTGTGTGCAAGCATGTTTTTGATATTGTCAATCGTCTCACTTGTAATAGGTGAGCTGAAACACAAATATGCCAGTGAGAAAAAGGAAAATGGACATAACAAGGAGCTTTTTTGGTAAAACGGCAGCAGAGACAAGTACAGGGACACAGGTGAGGTCTCACAATACTAGTGTTTTAACAGTGCAGTTAATTTAGAGTTGAGAATAGCTAAATCTGTAATGTTTTGTTTCTAAGGAGATTGAACCAGGTCCACCTGCTAGGAAAGATGTAGATTACTACCTACATACTGTAGCTGTCTCCTTTATTCATTACCTTAATGTAATATAAGTCAATTGTATAGAAACAACTCACCAAAATAGACTATTGCACAACTGATTTGAAACCCCCCCTCAAGCCCCCTATTCTGTACCTTGCCATACCTTGGCTTTTGCTGAAATGACACCACTGGTCTCATAGCCTATTGGAAATGTATTGCGTGTGTGTGAGTGAGAGCTTTTGTGAGCCTGCATGTATGATGTGGCTCTTTCTGGTACCCCAACAATTCTTTGGGGCTCTTAGTCTCCAACTGGTTGGCCACCCCTGGAGCCTCATTTATAAAAAGGTACTTAACGTCATCTTTGACTTTCACGTAAGCACATTTTTCTAAACGGACATAAGCATTATATATAAAACGAGCTGCGCTTGTTTAAGATTGCGTACGTGCTTCCTTCTATAAATACCAAATATACTTTAAATTGAACGCAGGTGAATAGCGGCTCAAAGAAAAGCGGCTGAATTAAGCCAAGTGCTAAAATATAGGGTAGGCGTTCGTCTGGAAGCGGGAGAGGGCAGAGGAGGGTGATTTATCGTTTGATTACTAACCAGGCAAATGCTTGTACTCAAGTTGTAAAAGAAAATCATTTCTTAACTCAATTTCTCGGCTGATAACAACATCGTTAATTTTATTACGAGCCACATTCACTTCGCATGAATTACAGTATAGGCAGTGCGGCTCACATGCCTGTAATAACTCCGCATAACCAGTAGGTAATACCCGACGTAGAACTACGGTCGTTTCCAGAGCAGTGGTATGGTTACTCTCCTGTGTGTGTTCTCTGATGCTTCTTCAGGCTTCCTCCTTCACTAAAACTCTTCCCACACTGGGAGCAGTGGTATGGTTTCTCTCCAGTTGTGTTCTCTGATGAATCTTTAGATTTCCTGCTTTATTGAACCTCTTCCCTCACTGGGGGCAGTGGTATGGTTTCTCTCCTGTGTGTATTCTCTGATGCCTCTTTAGGTGTCCTGATTGATTGAAACTGTTCTCACACTGGGAGCAGTGGTATGGTTTCTCTCCAGTTGTGTTCTCTGATGAATCTTTAGATTTCCTGCTTTATTGAACCTCTTCCCTCACTGGGAGCAGTGGTATGGTTTCTCTCCTGTGTGTATTCTCTGATGCCTCTTTAGGTGTCCTGATTGATTGAAACTGTTCTCACACTGGGTGCAGTGGTATGGTTTCTCTCCTGTGTGTATTCTCTGATGCTTCTTCAGGGCTCCTGCTTCATTAAAACTCTTCCCACATTGGGAGCAGTGGTATGGTTTCTCTCCTGTGTGTGTTCTCTGATGAATCTTTAGATTTCCTGCTGTATTGAACCTATTCCCACACTGGGAGCAGTGGTATGGTTTCTCTCCGGTGTGTATTCTCTGGTGAATCTTCAGACTTTCTGCTTGACTAAAACTCTTCCCACACTGGGAGCACTGGTATGGTTTCTCTCCTGTGTGTGTTCTCTGATGCATCTCTAGATTTCCTGCTTTACTGAAACTCTTATCACATTGGGAGCAGTGGTATGGTTTCTCTCCTGTGTGTATTCTCTGATGAATCTTTAGATGTCCTGCTGTATTGAACCTCTTCCCACACTGGGAGCAGTGGTATGGTTTCTCTCCGGTGTGTATTCTCTGGTGAATCTTCAGACTTCCTGACTGACTGAACCTCTTCCCACACTGAGAGCAGTGGTATGGTTTCTCTCCGGTGTGTATTCTCTGATGCATCTTCAGTTCGTCTGCTGTATTGAACCTCTTCCCACACTGGGAGCAGTGGTATGGTTTCTCTCCTGTGTGTGTTCTCTGATGCTTCTTTAGGGATTCTGCTGTATTGAACCTCTTCCCACACTGGGAGCAGTGGTATGGTTTCTCTCCGGTGTGTATTCTCTGATGCTTCTTCAGGGCTCCTGCTTCACTAAAACTCTTCCCACACAGTGGGCAGCGGTAGGTCTTCTCTCCGGCGTAAGTCTGTGGGTGTGTTTTAAGGTGATTCTTCCGCCTCGAGCTCCTGTGTTGTTGATGGTTTCCTGGTGTGGTGGAGCTGGGCTCGCTGTCTGAACCTGGGTTGGAGCTCTGCTGGTCTGTAAGAATAGGAACATATACAGGGTTACATAGGAAAGTTTATTTGTATAGCACATGTTATACAACAAGGGCAATTCAAAGTGCTTTACATACAGCATTAGGATATTAAGAAAGAAGAAAAAAGTATAGAAATTAAATATCAACATTTAACAAGATAATAGGCAATGAATACAAATATATGAATTAAAGTGTTCTCTATCTAAGTATGTCTCTCAGAGAGATAAACCTCTGCACCTCCTACAAGCATCGTACCACCATACAGGATTACGGTCAGATTATCACGGGGAGTGGCTGCACATATGATGCAGAAGAGGTTGATTATCATTATTAAAAAATAATAGTCATAAATATGCTAATATTTGAAAATTGATATACATTATATACTGTATCATAAATACACTTTATACACATTATATACTGCATCATAAATACACTTTATACACATTATATACTGCATCATAAATAAAATTGTATTTGTTCCATGAAAATCCGTTGAGGATTACAGACATAATCAAATGTAGGCTACTGCAAGTACATTGCTGCGATAGCTATAGCGAGACCTACTGTACAGTTTATCATTCATAACTGTCTGTACATAGACATATAATATCCTATCACTACTGCGTATGTAACTTGGGTAAACCCTGTTATAGAAATAGCTTTATACTAGGTAGATTTTAAAAATGTAAGGATACTGGGTGGTAGAACGTACTTATCTCGGAAAAGTCATGAAAGGCGGGTCCTGAAATTTTATCGACTTTAAAGGTAGAATTTATTTTTACTCGCTAGGTCAAATGACCCCACCCGTGGCTGTTCTAGTGTTAATGACCCCATGGCTGTTATAGTGTTAATGACCCCACCCATGGCCGTTCTAGTGTTAATGACCCCACGCATGGCTGTTCTAGTGTTAATGACCCCACCCATGGCTGTTCTAGTGTTAACGACCCAACCCATGGCTGTTCTAGTGTTAATGACCCACCCGTGGCTGTTCAAGTGTTAATGACCCCACCCATGGCTGTTCGGGTGTTAATAATCTCGTTCAAAGCTCTGAATAATTGTGTGACAGTAGAGTGCAGTAGAGGGCAGTAGAGAGCAGTAGAGGGCAGTAGAAAGCAGTAGAGTGCAGTAGAGTGCAGTAGAGAGCAGTACAGGGCAGTAGAGGGCAGTAGAGAACAGCATGGGGCAGTAGAGAGCAGTAGGGGGCAGTAGACGACAGTAGAGAGCAGTAGGGGGCAGTAAAGAGCAGTAGAGAGCAGTAGAGGGCAGTAGAGGGCAGTAGAGAACAGCAGGGGTCAGTAGAGAGCAGTAGGGGGCAGTAGAGGACAGTAGAGAGCAGTAGAGAGCAGTACAGTGCAGTAGAGAGCAGTAGGGGCAGTAGAGAGCAGTAGAGAGCAGTAGGGGGCAGTAGAGAGCAGTAGAGAGCAGTAGAGAGCAGTAGAGGGCAGTAGGGGGCAGTAGAGAGCAGTAGAGGGCAGTAGAGTGCAGTAGAGTGCAGTAGAGAGCAGTAGGGGCAGTAGAGAGCAGTAGGGGGCAGTAGAGAGCAGTAGAGAGCAGTAGAGGGCAGTAGAGGGCAGTAGAGGGCAGTTGCTATTCCTAAAATTGATTTTCTATCATATTTCTCTCTTGATATATCAACCCCACACAGCGGGAGAGAGCAGGACTGTCAGACGATGCAGGTACTGACTGACTTACACTGCACTGGCAGCATTGGTTTTACAACAGTGCAATGACACTCACCAATAACAAAGACTTACCATCCATCTCACTGTCTTTCATCTCCACTCTTCCTCTGTCCTCTTGATTCACCATCACTCCCTCCTCCCTCCTTTGGTCTCCTCCATCCTCTTCTTTCACCATCACACCATTCTCCTCTACATCCTCTTCCTCCAGCTTCACTGCCACCATCTCTGGACCCCACTGTGGGCTTTTCAGGGCTGGAGAACCACAGCCAGATCTGGGGGACTCGGTGCATTCTGGTTCATACATGGTTACCATGGTTACATGAGCTGAAGAGGACCTGCGGCTGGAAACACTGGAGGCGGAAACAACGCAGGGTCGTTTAGACATGACAGACAAACAGTTCACTGAACTCCCATCTAGACTGACAGGACACGTCCTGCAAATGCAATAATAATATTACTGATTGCATTTGCTGTAATTTAAGGGTCTGGAAAGTAAACATTAAATGGTTCCAATTGTATTTTGTGTCCAGGAAAAATGTTAACACATAATAAACTATGAAAAGAATCTTCTAGTTAGGCTCTACTTCCTGGTCAGACAGTTCTGAGGCTGTGTGGGCGTGGCCTTTGCACGCTTGACTGGCAGCTCCCTTCCAAGCCAGCTTGCTGCCTTATCATACATGACATTCATCTGTTAGACGTGCTTATAGTTCTGCCCTTTAACTACCAACTGTTTAATTACCAACTGCCCTTTAACTACCTACTGTTTAATTACCTACTGTTCAATTACCAACTGCCCTTTAATTACCTACTGTTTAATTACCAATTGCCATTTCATGTGTTAGGGTTAGCAGCATGTGTTAGCGTTAGCAGCATGTGTTAGCGTTAGCAAGCAGCATGTGTTAGGGGTTAGCAGCACGTGTTAGCGTTAGCAGCATGTGTGACTTACTGATCAGTTGTAGCACGGTGTTGGTCTGGTCTTCTAATTCGCTGCTGTATTTTCACAATATCCGCCGTGTTTAGTTTCTTCCCACACTGGACGTAGCACTGGCGCATGTCCTCATGACCACAACTATGTTTCCTTTGCTCAGAGGTTTGCCCTGCCGCTGTCCTTCTCTGCTGCTCCTGTAATCCAATCACTGAGCTGCTCTTGTGACCACCTGACTCAGGATGTGATTGGTCAGCTCTAGCGCGGCCTGTGGTTGGCCTTTGCTGAGAGGAATTCCTACCATAGCACTCTTCGATCTTGACCTCCTGACCTCCAGTCTTGACCTCTGAACTGCCGTTACTGTCACTATCCATGTCATTACTGTCATTCGCTGCTTCAGAGAGGTGACACCCTGACGCAGATCTGCTGAGCATCTCATCTTTGGCCTTTTGGTTTTTGATGAAGTTCCGTAGAAACCTGTCCCACGGTGTGTCGTACTCTTCTTTAATGTTGGGAGAGTGATGGTCCCTGTGGGTGGGAGGTGGTGGTGGTGGTGGTGGCTGGAGCCTAATAAGATTGTCCTTCCGGTGGTTCTGTCCTTCTGCCTCTGCATCAGGGGACCCAAGGTGTGTCCTCTGGCTCTCTGACACTGAGTAAGCAGAAGCCTCCATCTCTCTGCCCAGATGGACAGTTCACAGTGCAGGGAATCCTACCAACACAATTGATCAAAATATTAAAACAGAGTGACGAAATGTAATCAAAACATTGAACATTTCTTTTTCCAGAATTGGAAAACAGTAGCCAAGCTACAGTTAGGTCCATTTGGACTCTTTGACAGAACTGTTGTTATTTTAGTTGTTTACCAAAACAAATTCAAGTTATAGTCATAGAATGAATATGGCCTTAAAGTGCAGACTGTCAAACACCCTCTTTAATTTGAGGGTATCCAGATCCAAGTTGGAGGAATGGTTTAGATGTTACAGCTCTTTAATACGTGGCACCCTCCTTTTCAAGGGACCAAAAGCAACTGGCCCAATGACGTGACGTGATGTCCAAACCCCTTTATGAAGTGAAAATAAGGAAAATGTTTATAAAAAAACATTTATTTAATCTATTAATCTCTGTTTATTAAATGATATGAAAATGTATTGAGGGTGTAGCATAGCCTAGTGTTTCTGACATGCTGGACATACCCTCACTGCCTTAAGGCCGATTTAAACTTCTGCGTAAAATCGACGGCGTAGCTTGCGTTGGCCCGCGTGGCCTTGCGTTGCCTACGGAGAGGGTTCACGCGCACATCTCCAAAAATGTAAGTACGCGTCAGTTTCTACGCAACCGTAAGCTCTGTGATTGGTCCGCTTGGTAGCACATGATTCCGACAAGATTCCGACTCTCTCGTCGGCCAAAATGCGGAAGCCATGACAGAAATGTCATTTACTTTTTCTGTAATTACTTATTAATAAAGATTTGAAAAATTATGATAACCATCGTATTATCTTAGTTTAATGTCATTTCAATGCATCATAGAACTTTTATTTACAACAAGCATAAAAAAAAATCGCTATTATGCCGCTTTGAGTAGAGCGCCCTATGGAAGAGTCAGGCACAACCCGGAGGCACCCTTTGCGGGTTAATAACTGTGGTTTACCGTGGGTTAGGATAACAATTCAAACGTGTCCGGATAGGGGAGAGGACAGGGAATCTGAAACAATTTGAATGGTGTCGATACGACACTCCTATCACGATCGACACAGCTAGGAGCAAGTTCCCGGGAAGAACTTGTCTCTCCCCCCGCTGTCAACGGGAGTTTCATCCACCAGGAAGCGGTGGTGCGCGCAGCAGCGGGGGGGACCCGTCACTTACGGACGAATATCTCCGCGTCACAATGGGTTAGAATTCCAAACTAAAATTCTCCATGACCAGAATAGCATGCTGAACACACTGAACTTTGAATGGAGTCTTAGTCATGTACCGTTAACGAGATAGAATAAGAAACGCATATTTTTCTATGCCGCTATGAGTACACCGACCAACACGACGCGGTCCGCGTAGAACGTAGAACTATAAACTTGGAGACCCCTTACGTAGGCTACGGCGTAGATGTGCGTAAATTCGACGCAGAAGCTTAAATCGGCCTTTACAAAGGTCAAGAGCTATTAGACTCTACTCACAACATGTCATACCGGATAACTGGCATGGTGGAATGTTAGAAATGAAATAAAATAAAACCTAAAACTAGAGATGCTCCGATCTGATCGGCGCCGATCGATATCGGCCGATATGCCCTTGATCGGTTTTGATCGGAGTTCTCAAAACGGCCGATCAAACACGGCCGATCAGTTTACATAGAGAAATGGCGTCGCCAGTCTGGCAATATTACACAGTGTCGGAAAGAGACAACAAATATGCAGTTTGTAATGTCTGCTCAAAAGAAATTCCTCGCGGAGGAACGCACGCAAGGACTTTCAATACCACGAATATCATACGGCATTTGCTGCGTTCGTCGATTCGCTCCGAGAGCGCACACTGGGCTCGACGTCATAAAGGGACCGAGTGCTTTGATTGGACGAGAGGCGTTCCACGAGTGCTGGTCAGAGTTCCAGCGCGACTTCACGAGCGTAGTGTAGGTAGTGTTCAGCGACGTCATGTGACCCCGCGAGCAGGAAGTCACTAAGCTAGGCTAAGGCCCATAGCAACAACAACTATTAGCGCGAGAGTTTTAGGTCTTCCTCTGTGCACCTTGCACAAGTGTAGATAGCGAGCGACTTTTCAGCATAGCAGGACATATTTTAGATGATAAGAGGAACAGGCTGAGTGCCAAAAACGCTGAGATGCTTGTATTTCTCAAGGCTAATCTGCCAGTGATGCTGCTTAATCAGAAGTAAGGTTTGAGTCTGAAATCTCCTTAGGTGCAATGTTTTGTTTTTTTGTTTTATTGATTATTGCCGACTTGCTGTCTTATCTCCTCCTAAATATGACTTGAAACTGACTGACTTGAAACCAGGGATGCGGGAAGGGGGGTGCTGAGGGTGCTGCAGCACCCCCTAGCGGCAGGCAGAAGGAGCTCCTCCTGCCTGAATATTTTTTTTTTTTAATATTATTCAAACAATAATTTAAAACAATATAATAACTATTGTTGCTTTTGGGAATAAAAATAAATGTGTTTTGTGTAATAAATGTAAAAATGTGTTTGTTAGTTTTAATGTTAGTGATCACATGGTCATATCTTGCTAGGGACTTGACATCCGAGTTAGCTAACTATCAGGTGCAGGTGCAACTTGGCGCAAAAACGAATCTCTGAGTTCTTTAGCAAAAATGCTAAATCAGCCAGAACAATTGAAGTGGAGTTGGAAGAAGATGCTGATGCAGGGGCAGGGCCTTCTTCCACTTTGCCCACAGACCACCACCAGGCTGTTACCCCATCCAGTGTAGCAGCAGGACCTAGCAGGTCTGAGGCTTACGTTAGCCCTAGCCAACACAGACCAGGGGTCCCGCCACCCCCACCCCCGTTTGACGAGCCGTGTCGACCAGACATACGTTTTCCTGGGAGGAAAATTGGAACAGAGACATTCGAGTTTCATTTCATTTAAAAAAAAAGCTGGTTTACCAGGTGGAAATGGTTGCATTATGTCACTGAAAGAGACCCTGTTCTTTGCTTTTCTTGCAGTAAAGCTATATAGAGAAGGGGTTAAGGCACCACGACAGAAAGACAAGTGCATTTACAGTAGGAGGCTTTTGTAAGTTTAGCCAACACGAGATGTCTGACATACATTCAGAATCGGTGAGATTGCTTGCTTCGCTTAACAACACTCCCATTAATGCTCTACTGTCGGACGTTGTTGAGAAAGAGCAACAGACGGCCAGAAACGTATTAGAACAGATCCATCCGATTCTTCGGCAGCGAAGGGCTTCCGTTAAGAGGCAATAACAATCGAGATGGAGTGCTGTCTGTAATAATGGTCAACATCATGTTTGTGGACATTGTGGGACACTGTGAGCTGAGTGGAAATTACTGTAAATTCCAACACATTGTTGGTAAAATATTTAACGTTACGTCTTTGTAGTGTGTGGGTGCGTGCGTGCTTAACTATTATTGCCCGTGCATTGGGGCCCGTCGTTATGCCACTGTGTGCGTGTGAGCGAACGAGCAATCAGCGAGAGGGAGGGAAGGAGGGAGAGAAATCGTTATAATTTTTTCCCTGGCAAATTTTTTCCCTGTAGCGTATATAGACAGCACCTCAGCACCCCCAGTCAAAATACCTTCCCGCGTGCCTGCTTGAAACAGTATTTTATATTTGGCTATAGCCTGTTTATGTTGCAG
Organism: Nansenia antarctica; assembly: GCF_963989245.1. NCBI lineage: Eukaryota > Metazoa > Chordata > Actinopteri > Argentiniformes > Microstomatidae > Nansenia > Nansenia antarctica. Next base: position 22,958,578 of record NC_137682.1, read on the forward strand.
TTTAGTTTGGGTATGTTTATTGTTCCTCAGGAAAGCTACAGTATAAGCTCCAAGTTCTCTAAGAGCCCCTAGTTCCTCTCATTCGAGTGGAATGTTGCACATTTGATGTGACAGTGTACATTTTATTTATTATGATTTTTATTTTCACATTGTATTTGTTTTTCCTGAAGTAAGCTACAGGTGGTTGTGAATTCAATAAAACAGATGGTTGTCAATTCATGATACTTTCTCATCTCCTAATTTCATTTGAATACTTAATATACAATGTCAATGGTGTTAAGAATAATTAAAAACATAAATAATGCTACACAATAAATAGAATGCTTCAATTGCCATTTTCGACGCTGTGATCAGTGATATCGGATCGGCAGATCACTGATTCCAGTGATCGGTGATCGGCACCAAAAACCCTGATCGGAGCATCTCTACCTAAAACCTCTCTAACCCTAACCCAGTGTTTCCCCTACCATTGCCTTGGGAGGGCGGGCCGCCCCCCCAACGGGACCTCCCGCCCCCCCAAGAAAAATGTTCAATGTCAATTTGGTTCATGTGTTGTTGTTTTTTTTATATAATTATATTTTTCTCCCAGTTGTATATGGCCGAAATATGTTTCTTATGTGGTCGAAATATGTTTATTCTGTGTCATTTGCCTAATTTATGTGCACCCTCATTTAATATGTTTCTCCTCTGTGCATTTTGCTGCCACGCTTGTCCGCTTGTCTCCTCGTTTCACGAAGGGCGGGGCTCAGCTCCCTCCACACACACGCTCTGACGTGCTAATCTCAAACAAGCCATTCGTCTCTGCTGGAAGTGCAAATAAAGGCCAACAATCATAGTTTTAGTAATGGACGGACGTAGACCCCAAACCTCTGACAAGCAGGCTAACTTCCCGTGTTTATTAAACGCACCCAACCCGAATCTGGCGATATGGACGATTTTAGACGCTTTTTAGGGGTGCTTGAGTATCCCTAAATTTCATCTCAGCACGACCTAAAAGAGAATAATCATTATTATTATTATTATTATTTTCTGAAATCATTCTAGCCCAATTACAGATGATGTTACACACTCCGGTCCAGTAGCCTACATACACGCACCTCATTGGTTCGCAAGTAGTCTCGTGCTTCGCCCGGAGAATAATTGTTTAGCGCGGGAGTGTGTGTGTGAGAGAGAGACAGATGAAGGAAGTCAGCAGATGAAAGTAACCGTAGCAAATATAATTTCTGTATTTCTGACAGAAAACATTGGTTCAAATTGTTCATTATTATTGTGACTTAACTAGAAAGTGTCATATTATAGTTCCATGGTGACTAGAAAGTGGCTATAGTTCCATTGTGTGAATAGTGTTAACGAACTAGCAAGCTAGCTAGCTCAGAGGTGATTAGTAATAATAGATAGTAGTAGTAATAATACAATATGTTTTATTCTGCTAGAATTGGGCTTTATGGTAATAAAATACAATAAACAAGTGGATTGAAGCATTGGAACAAACCCTCACTCATTGGAAATGTCTGTTTTTCCATAGATGGACATAAGATTGTTTTTCAGGTGAGAGAGTCAAGTCAAAATGACATTATCTGACTGCATTGCCCACAGCAACCCAATATACAATTAGAATGATGTTATAAATTGATATGGATCAATGTATACCTCTTATTAGATTATACATATTCTGGTTGTTATGTTTGCCTTTCGGTGGACAGCAAAAGAGGGAGAGAGGAGGAGAGAGAGGGAGAGGAGGAGGAGAGAGAGCAGGATGGAGTCAGCACACCAAAGAGACAGCAAGAACCAGGTGAGAAAGTGGACATGTAGTCAAGACCACAAGTAGCCTTGAGAACCTATGGTTCTGGTGCAGCACCCTAGGCACCCCCCTTCATTACTTGTAATAGGATGTAATAAACGTTTGACACACATGGCAATAAAAAAACATGAATCTTGAATTAGCAAAACATTTTTGCTATTTAAACATGTCAGCATGTCATCACTGACAGATGACAGGTAGATAATGAAAGGTAGTGAAAAAACAGAAAAATTATGTTGCCAGACATGCAAACTTTTTAACCAGACCCTGTCATATATGTTTGTGTGTGATTGTCAGTGCAAAGAGGGAGAGAGGAGGATGGAGATGACACAGAGAGAGAGAGTGAGAGAGCAAGAGCAGGAAGAACCAGGTGAGAAAATGGACAGATAGTGAAGTCAAGATTGTTATTAGAGATGCTCCGATCTGATCGGCGCCGATCAATATCGGCCGATATGCCCTTGATCGGTTTTGATCGGAGTTCTCAAAATGGCCGATCAAACACGGCCGATCAGTTTACATAGAGAAATGGCGTCGCCAGTCTGGCAATATTACACAGTGTCGGAAAGAGACAACAAATATGCAGTTTGTAATGTCTGCTCAAAAGAAATACCGCGCGGAGGAACGCACGCAAGGTCTTTCAATACCACGAATATCATACGGCATTTGCTGCGTTCGTCGATTCGCTCCGAGAGCGCCGAAGCGCACACTGGGCTCGACGTCATAAAGGGACCGAGTGCTTTGATTGGACGAGAGGCGTTCCACGAGTGCTGGTCAGAGTTCCAGCGCGACTTCACGAGCGTAGTGTAGGTAGTGTTCAGCGACGTCATGTGACCCCGCGAGCAGGAAGTCACTAAGCTAGGCTAAGGCCCATAGCAACAACAACTATTAGCGCGAGAGTTTTAGGTCTTCCTCTGTGCACCATGCACAAGTGTAGATAGCGAGCGACTTTTCAGCATAGCAGGACATATTTTAGATGATAAGAGGAACAGGCTGAGTGCCAAAAACACTGAGATGCTTGTATTTCTCAAGGCTAATCTGCCAGTGATGCTGCTTAATCAGAAGTAAGGTTTGAGTCTGAAATCTCCTTAGGTGCAATGTTTTGTTTTTTTGTTTTATTGATTATTGCTGACTTGCTGTCTTATCTCCTCCTAAATATGACTTGAAACAGTATTTTATATTTGGCTATAGCCTGTTTATGTTGCCGTTTAGTTTGGGTATGTTTATTGTTCCTCAGGAAAGCTACAGTATAAGCTCCAAGTTCTCTAAGAGCCCCTAGTTCCTCTCATTCGAGTGGAATGTTGCACATTTGATGTGACAGTGTACATTTTATTTATTATGATTTTTATTTTCACATTTTATTTGTTTTTCCTGAAGTAAGCTACAGGTGGTTGTGAATTCAATAAAACAGATGGTTGTCAATTCATGATACTTTCTCATCTCCTATTTTTATTTGAATACTTAATATACAATGTCAATGGTGTTAAGAATAATTAAAAACATAAATAATGCTACACAATAAATAGAATGCTTCAATTGCCATTTTCGACGCTGTGATCGGGGATATCGGATCGGCAGATCACTGATTCCAGTGATCGGCACCAAAAACCCTGATCGGAGCATCTCTAATTGTTATAGTGTCAAAACAGTAAAAAAATACATTTAAAAAAAGTGATGGCTTTGTGGCTCAACAATAAAGTCTATAAATTATCATATTTGTTCTAGTCACATAATAGAATAGTTGAGTAACAACGTTAACCGTCCTACCAAACCCAGCACGGATACAGCTCTACGCGTCGACAAGCACAGGAAGACAGGCTTTGATCCAGCTTGGCTGTCAGAGCAGAAGTACTCCTGGCTCTACAAAACCGATATTGGTATGGTTAGGTGCAAAATAGATAAAAATGTGAAAACGTTTTATTACCATTATTGGCATAAACAGAATGAATGGGGAATTTTTCATTTTTGGTTTTAGGAATGTTCTGCAAACGGATATGTAGGCAACACAGGCAGGGGGTTGTGAGAGGAACCCAGACCCGGACTTTTATAGAGTCACCCTGCCAGTCCTACAGAAAGGACAAACTTGACAACCACATCTCATCTGACCCATCATAAATTAGCCTGTCAGCGCCAGTCAAGTTTGACAGCAGGTAAAAAATATATATTTTATTTATAATTTTATCATAAGTGTTACGGCTCCTTGATACTGTACTGATGATGCTTGCTTGCTTTCTTGTTTGTGGACTGGGTGGTCAACCTCTGCATTTTATTTCAGGCAACACAGTCCTGACCTCATTTGAGCCCACAGTTGTCCTGGAGCATGAGGCCGTGGTGGGGGCATTTAAGTGCTTATATTGGCTCATTAAGCATGAAATAGCCCACCACACTAACTATCCAGCCTTGCTGCAACTGGGTGAACTTTTGGGCTGCACCTACTTCGACAAGTTGAAAGTATGTATTTCGCAATGCAAGTAATGCATTTTGTTTTCTGTGTTTGTTGTTGGTCTTATCTGATCATTATAATTGACAATCAATTCAATGTTTTTATTTATTTATACATGTGTTTAAGAATTCATATGAATAAACGGTATTTAATTGTCCATGTATAGGCCTGCCCTACTTGTATGTAAAACCTTCCAACAATTTTTCAGATTGGCCAAACTACCAACTATAGATCGCATAGAATAGTTGACGAAATGCTGGAAATTCTAGCAGGGGTAATTGAAAAGCCAATATTAAGGGACATCGTACAATCACAAGCCATTGGCTTGGAAATTGATGAGAGTACAGATGTCTCTGTCTGTAAACAACTGGACATTCATCTGAGGTAAAGTCTATCAAAGTTTAACATTTCAACTAATAACATTTCAATATATTAGCTCTTGTGAAGTGCATTGGGTCACATTTTGTGAGAAATGCACTAAATAAAATTTGATTTGAATTTGATTTGATATGAGGGGGAGATGGAAATGTATAAAATGTTATTATGTTATTAGATACTTGGACAATGAGGGGAAGCTCTTCTGCCAATTCCTGGATCTCATATATCTGACCGATGGGAAAGCAGATTCAGTGGTGGCAGCAGTGAAACAGGTTATTACAATTAAGAACATCCCCACACACCTGATATTTGGACTAGGAACTGACGGCGCTGCAGTCATGACTGGTAGGTTAACTTGTTATTTTTGTTTTTTCTTTACATGGAATTAGTGGATTAAGAATTTATTTGTTGTTAAATTTGATTAACAAATGTATTCAATAGGGAAAAACAATGGGGTCGCAAAACAGCTGAAGGACGCATGGCCATGGCTCCTCAGTGTCCACTGTGCTGCGCATCGGCTAGCTCTAGCCTGCAAGGACGCTTCCGAAAATGTGCCGTACATGGCTACATTCAGAGACCACCTTGAACAGCTCCACCTGTACTTCAGAAACAGTTCAAACCGCTCTGCTTCCCTGAAGTCAGCAGCAGAGGTTCTTGGGGTGTGTGAGCTGAAAGTGAAGGTAAATATGTTACATTTTAAATAAATTGATATACCGTGTGTGAATATTTATGCCCATTTACTTGCATATTACATTCTTTCTTTTAACTTTGTTTATGTATCCAATCCTAATAAACAGCTTACATTGTTTTTATAAACTGTTTTATCTGTCATTGACTAGCAAGTGAAGGACACACGATGGCTCTCTCAGCATGAAGCCATAAAAAACGTGAGAAGAAACATCCCTGCTGTACTGGCAGCCTTGGCAGATGAGGTTGAGTCCCGGAAATGTCCGGGTGCTAAGGGATTGTACTCATTCCTAGCGACCTATCGCTTCATTGCCGCCCTCCACCTGCAAGCAGATGTTCTCCCTCACCTGGCACGCCTCTCTAAGTTATTTCAGAAGGAGGATGTGATGTTCCTGACAATCAAGGAGCAGGTAACTAATAACCCAAATCAGCTGCAATATTTTAACTACTTCATGCATTTTCTGCAAATATAGGGTACCACAATTTTGGTGTCAATTTGGTTCATTTCCCAGGTCTCTGTCACATTGGCCTTAATAAAAGGCATAATGGATGCTGGGGATCATCAGCCTGTCGGCTCACACTTGAACAAACTGAACCAAAGCCTTGAAGACCCTTTGGGGCTGGGTGCATTCAGCATCACTGCCGAACAGGAGAGAGGCAGAAGAGGACAGCCAGATGACACAGGGCCTGGGAACACACTGCAGTTCTGGCAAAGATTTCGATCACAAGTATGACTATGTAGCTTGGCTGCTTTAATTGATGTTACTTAAATGTAGTCACTGTGCAGTTTTATTTAGATTAATAGTTTACTGATATCTTTTTGTTTGAGCAGGTGATGGATCCGTATCTAATTGGCCTGATTGCCCATCTTGAGAGGCGTTTCAGTGAGGTGGGAGTCTTGGCTGCTTTTGGGATACTGGGTCCACAGGCAGCTACCCTCACCAACCAAAGTGCTCATGCACACCTGAGGACACTGGTGGAGAAGTTTTGTCCCACTGTCGATGTTGACACAGTCCTTGAAGAATGGACACCTTTCAAGGAACAAGTGGTCTCTAGTCCACTCAAGGTAACTTTATGTCTGACAAACATTTTCACATGACATTATCATGTGTTAATCATGTGAACCTTTTCAGAACAAGACTCAGCTGGCCATATTGTCAGCGCTGTCCTCAAAGTATGAAGAATTTGGGACCCTCATACCCACCATTAGCAAGCTGGCTGCCATTGCCCTGACGGTCCCAGCCAGCAGTGTAAACTGTGAAAGGGACTTCTCCACCATGAACAGGGTAAGAAATATCTCTCACATAATGGCATTTACTGTTTTAAGATATATTTTTAAGCCATCACATTTAAAATGAATGTATTTGCAGGTCAAGACAAACATCCGCAACAGGCTGCAGGGGGAACATCTTGCAGCCTGCATGCGGATATCTATAAATGGGCCAGAGGTCTCTGACTTCCCATACCAGGAGGCATTAGAAGTGTTCTTTCAGAAACCAAGAAAGATTCACTGCAGCAACAAAAGTTGCACACTATGTGGGTAAAGGAGGAATGAGAGACTGTAAAGATATTTGGAGTAGGGCGCTATATACGTCAGTCAATTTAGACAAGAAAAAAAGGGGTCATGCCAGCATTAATGTTTTGATTCAAAGGCATGATTTGCCAGATTCTCTAAGCATGATTGTTTTAATTTTGAGTTATTTAATGAAGTTGAATTTGGTTTTGGAATTTGAAATTATAATCAATATTCACAATTAATTAGTTGTGTTCTTATCCGTTGATAATCCAATGTGACAACTTGCCCGACATAGTGTAACAATGTAAATATGTAAATAATATGTATAAATATGTAATAAAAAAAACTAATGTGTAAAAAATGGCTTGACTTGTTGTAAATTGAGTCCTGTAACAGTTTTATTCAATCAGCAGAGATAACTTGTTCTGTTACTAATCTGTTACACTAATTGTGGGGGGGGGAGAAATTAACATTTCACAACGGGGGGGGGGGGGGAGAGAGAAATTAACATTTCACAACGGGGGGGGGGGGTAATCACCGCGACAAACAGCTATATTATATTTTAATATGATGACCGGAATTTCTCACGTTTGTCCGGTAAATTGAAATCTTCCCGGACACGTTGACCGGCACAAATTTTTTCTAACGGAAACCCTGCTTCTGCTAATGTAACATTTCAAAACTAACTGGTCAAATTAACACATTTGATTAGCAGGTGGCTACCTTGTCGATTCACTTAAAAACACAGAATGCCAGGCAAGAATTTTAACGAATATGACAAGGACCTCATTTTATCACCTTGGAAATATTGTTAGGTAAAACTTTTCCTTTCCAATATTCCTTTTCATTGATACTGAAAGACTAATGCATGCTTTACTGGCAGGTTTGACAATTGTAAAGCTCTCCTGTCTGGTCTGGTCTTCCAAAAAAAGTGATTTTAAAAGTTATAGTCAACTCCAACTAATTCAAAATTCTGCAGCATGTGTCTTCACAATGACCAGAAGGGCGGCTCACACACAGGACTTGAGAATGTCTGAAACTATGGAAGTTTTGAAATAAGACCTTTAAACACTGACTTTACCACACAGCTTTATGTGCGTGATGCTCTCATATTTTACTTTGTTTTCCAGTGTTTTCTTATTTCTCTGTGATGTTAGTGTAGTAGCGCAGCCCTAGGCTATATAGCATCTATTTTATCACTGTCTGCTTTACACATGTCTGGACATGCACTATATGACTGTGTGCATGCCGGTATATGTCTTGGTACATATACTGTGTTTTTGAATGGAGTTATAATATAATGACTGACAATTACACTTTGACAAAGATGACAGTAAGCCACACAGTCCTATTGGGGCTGAAGTGGGCTTGCTTGCTGTTGATATCTGAGCTCAAACAGAATGGGGGAGGGGGGTCTGACTGGCTTATTATAACCCATCATATAGGATGGATAGGGGCATTCTGAATGGTTGGGGGTCTGTGGTGGTTTAAATGAAACTTTAATCGACTCAAAAACTGCTTAGCTGGTGGGATGGACTCACACTCATGGACGCACATTTGCCATGTCTCTCCTGTGATGTTTTTAGCTCTTTTGCTCTGAGATTGTAATTTAATGTAACTTATCGCTCTCTAAATGCTGCTGTTAGACACAAGCTTTTAGACATAAGCTCCAAGAGCTTGTTCGATCGTCTCGTTAAGAGAGGTCAGGGGATATTTTTTTACAGCTCACTTTTCTGGCCCCCTGGTGAAACTTCTGGAATATGTAGGGGTGGGACCCGCATCCCTTGTTCTCTGTAAAGCGCATTGTGTTGCCTCTGGGTATGAAATGTGCTATACAAATAAAGCTTAGATTGATTGATTGATCTCTTTTAGTAAAGAAACTGCAGCTTCCTGCCTACGGTCCTTTAGAGATGGCACATGCTTACAATGCTTAAGATAATATTTTGCTTTTGGTATTATTGATAATGTTCATGCAAGGTTAAAAATGTCAGTAGGCCTAGTAGTAGCCTGCGTCTTATTCATTGCTGTAGCTTCAAGACTCCCCCCTTGAGTGTTAATCAGCCCCAGTCCCCAGACAGAGGAGCCTTGCTGGCGAAACCAACAAAAACGTTGTGTTGTGGATGCTATTATTTTAGCAATTTATTCTAAGTGTTGGTTAGCTAGCTAGCTATACACTCGTTGGAGGGCTTTGAACAATTTTAGGTTAAAGAAGACGCTTGAACTAACGTTAGCTAGACTAGCTAAGGCTCACGTAGTCAATGGAGTTTAACATGGTCAGTTATGCTTAGCTAGCACGCTAATGCGTTAGCATAGGCTAACGAGAGAATAAATATCTGATTTGTGTTTCAAGTACATGGTGGACATTAGGAGTACGCTACAGTGACATATTACGTGGTTGATTGAAACGGTAATGTTTAAAATAGCCACGCAGTCCGGGAAAATGTATGCCGTTTCCATAGGGATGCAGCCTGCGGGGCGGGGCTGCGAGTCGAGCCCGCTGGGGGCGTGGCGGAGGGGCGAGGTCTACCCCAACTCGGATGGGAATCGTTAGGACGCGTCCGGATAGGGGAGAGGACAGGGAATCTGAAACAATTTGAATGGTGTCGATACGACACTCCTATCACGATCGACACAGCTAGGAGCGAATTCCCGGGAAGAACTTGTCTCTCCCCCCGCTGTCAACGGGAGTTTCATCCACCAGGAAGCGGTGGTGCGCGCAGCAGCGGGGGGGACCCGTCACTTACGGCCGAATATCATCGCGTCGCAATGGGTTAGAATTCCAAACTAAAATTCTCCATGACCAGAATAGCATGCTGAACACACTGAACTTTGAATGGAGTCTTAGTCATGTACCGTTAACGAGATAGAATAAGAAAAGCATATTTTTCTATGCCGCTATGAGTACACCGACTACGCGGTCCGCGTAGAACGTAGAACTATAAACTTGGAGACCCCTTACGTAGGCTACGGCGTAGACGTGCGTAAATTCCACGCAGAAGCTTAAAACGGCCTTTACAAAGGTCAAGAGCTATTAGACTCTTTACTCACAACATGTCATACCGGATAACTGGCATGGTGGAATGTTAGAAATGAAATAAAACCTAAAACCTCTCTAACCCTAACCCATATATTTAAATATAACAAACAATATGACGTCATAATAATATGATTGTTATGCTCTGAAGCATTCTGTCCTAAACTGGAAGTCAGCCAATGTCATCCGGGATAACAAGCAGTCTGGAGCAATTTGATGACATATTATCAGACAGGACGTTACACAATGATGACATGTTCGCCTTGCGAATCAAGACAAACCAGGTTCACTTTATTTCCTTTATGGTGTTGTTACCTTGTTAACTTGTTTGGAACAGATCACGAGTACAACCTCTGAGTTCTCAGACTATTTATCAAACAAAGGAACAGTTACAAGAGCAGGTGTTGCTGGTGGTGAGGGGCTGGCTGAGGTGAGGAGAGCCTCACCCCCTGGCTCCACTCCCCTGTTTGTAAACAATGATGTGTAAATACAGTTTCAAATAATATCCCATCACCTTTACTGTAGAAAAGCCCAAGGTGCGAAAACTAGGATGATCCACATGATGTCATTAGGTTATAGGTCACATGATGTCATTTCAGGCTATAGGTCACATGATGTCACTTCAGGTTATAGGTCAGGGGGTAGGGCTCAGAACACAAGAAGCCATTTTGAGATGACCACATGGCTTTAACAAAGGGTCGTAAACCCTACCCTCCCCTCCCCTAGCCGCCATAGTCAGGAGGGTCCTTATAGCAAAAGGCAAACTATAGAGTTTATACGGTTTATGTGTGCATGTGTGCCAAAATCTACTACAATGGCGCTACGTGTGGACACGGGATTTCTAGACGTTATTTGCGTTGATGGCCTTCCATAGTGGAGAAGCGCCATCAGTACCTCTGTGTGCTCGTCCAGACCAGGCGAGGCGACACGGACATAAACTGATAACAAGTTCCGCCAACATTATATAGTGTTATATATATATAACAACATTGAATAGTGTTATATATAGAGGCTATTCTGTCACTATACAATGTTGTTATCTATATATAACACTATTCAATGTTGTTATATATATATATAACACTATATAATGTTGTATTTCCGAAATAGCCTAGTAGGCCAAATGTTTTCACAATGGAGAGGTTGTGCCAGGGGTGGGAAAGGAAAAACTAAAAATATTCCAAATTATTATGGGTATTGTTATAAAAGTATTATGCAGTGTTTCCTGTGGAAGAAGAGGTTTGCCTGCCTCTGGTTCCAGTATAGGCTACTACTCCGCTACTGCATCTCAAAGCTCACAGTATCGTGAGTGAGTCAGTTACCTCAGTCAGGCTCTCTCTCAGCGCGCGTTATCGTGGTAACGAGAAACTCGCGCGGAAATTATGAGATGTGTGATATGATGCGTGAGACTTGAGAGCCCTGCAATACTCTTGCATCCATTACACAATGAACTGAGAACCTAAAGATCGTAGACTGTACTGATACTGCAAACAGTCATCTTCAACCTACATAGCATCCCAACGCTTCCACAGCATTTAGTCAACATTTAGTTCAATTTCATTCATTTCTATGGATGTTTAATGACTGTTAAAGATCTTGCTCATTCATGGTGGTCTGGAAAAAGAAAACACAAAAGGAACCGTTTCCCAACCTTCAGCCAACAATTCTGTTCATTACTGACAGAGAGAGAGAGAGAGAGAGAGAGAGAGAGAGAGAGAGAGAGAGAGAGAGAGAGAGAGAGAGAGAAGGGTTGACACAGATGGACAAGAGCGAGAAGGGGGAAAAGATATAGAAGAGAGAGAGTGTGAGAGAGAGAAAAGGAAGAAAGGGGAGATAGAAAATAAGGTGATAGAGAGATAAGAGTATGAGAGAGTGAGAGAGAGAGAGAAAGGGTTGGGTTTTTGTATTGCATATTTCACACACAGGAACATATAACCCTCTAGGTTCCACCAACAGCACCGCTGGCTACATCCGGGTCAGGAGCTGCCCTTTGACCTCTGCGTAGGAGCAGCAGATTAAAACTCGGTGGCTCGCGTGGGGAACAGTCTTTTGGCGCCATACGTTGTTGTGAATTAATATTGACGTGTAAAAGTCTAGGGCGCGAATATAAGACGATGCAACTTTTTCAGACTTTTTTCCGGGGGAAAAACCCTGTCTTATATTCGGGTCAATACGGTAAGTGTACATCACCGTCCACTCAACTACACTGGCTATGAGAAGGCTGAGACCTGATGTTGTAGTGATGGTGCTACGTGGCTCCTCTGTTCTTTGCCAGTATATGTAACATGCTGTTGGAGAACCCGGCGTACCCGCTGAAGGAGAGCGCAGCGGCCGCGCAGAACAGCATCCTCCTGCAGACCAACGACACACAGACACAGGTGTGTGTGTCTGGGAGGGAGGGAGAACCACTGTTTTTTTCTGCATTCACCTGAGGGCAGTAGTTTCAGAGACTTTGATTCTCCTGTGTCTGTGTCTGTGTGTGTGTGTGTCTGTGTCTGTGTGTGTGTGTGTGTGTGCGCACCCCCCCCCCAGGTGAGTGAGGACCTGTTTGACTACAGCAGGCTAGAGCAGGTGGGCCCAGAGAGTGTGGTGCAGGCAGCTGACCTGCTGACGTGTCGTCCCTGGAGGTGGAGGGGACGGCGTGGGGGTCCCCGGGGGGCTGTTGGGGGCGGGGCTGTAACGAGACCTCTCGCAGCTCTCACCTACACACACACACACACACACTTCTCTGCTTACAAACATTGAACACTACTCTCAGCTAAAATCATCATCATCATCATCATCATCACCACCATCACTATCACCCCCCCCTCTCTCTCTCTCTGTGTAGAATGCTGTGTTACCCTGACCTCATGTTCTAAATAGCATGTATGTGCAATGTGTTGTTTGCACTGCTGAATGCGAGTGTTCAACAGTGTTCTGAATTCAAATCTGGACCTTGTCAGCAAGTAATGTGTTGACACAGTGTTCACACAGTAAAGAAGAAAGACTACAAGTTGTGAACGAGTTCAAATATCTTGGGGTGCTGTTAGATTCCAACCTCACTTTTAAGGCACATATCAAAAAGGTCTGTAAAATTGTCAAGTTCAATCTGTCCAACTTCCGCTTTATAAGGGACTACATGTCAACAGAGGCAGCTACCATGTATGTCCACGCCATGATCTTCACACACATCAACTACTGCATAACAAGCTGGTCACAAGTAAATCCCACAACCTGCAAAGCACTCGAGTCACTATACAAACAAACAATCAAAACACTAGACAAGAAGCCAAGACACTTTCACCACTGCACAATACTGAAGAAACACAACATTCTAAGCTGGGACAATCTGAAAACCTACACAAACCTCTGCCTTGTCTATAAAACTATCCACAATTTAGCCCCACCATCACTTAACACCTTCATCTCACGACCAGGAAGTACAGCACGCACCACAAGGGGTGTCACCAGAGGGGACTGCACCATCCCATTTAGGAGGAGTGCCTTTAGTCAGTCTGCCTGGTCAGTTAGAGGGGCACGTGGAATGGAACCTGATTCCAGGGCACCTTAAAGAATTAGGCACCTTTAAATCATTTAGAAAGCACCTAAAACAGTGGATGATCAACACACACACCTGCCAACATTGAAATGTCCTGTCCTATACCTGGATGTCATGTGTACCGCCTAACATGTCTTACCTGTACAGTCTGTGTGCTTGTTTTTAGTCTGCTTACCGTGCGTATATGTTGCTTGCTTTTAGTCTGCTTACCGAATATGTACCCTCCCTTTAACCGCCTATGATTAATGTACCCTCCTTTTAACCGCCTAAGATTAATGTATGCTCTTTTAACCCCCTATGTTATGCCCTTAAGCTAAATGCTTGTCCTGTCTACTTTTTTGTGCCTAGGTCTACCTATATTTTATCTTTTAAATGTACTTTTTTCCTCCAGGGAGCCGTATACAACATCATGGCATAGGGACTGCGGATGAAAACTAGCTTTCGGGCTAACTCTGGCGTATTTACAATTTATTTTTGTTTTATTAATATGCACTGTCCCTTGAATAAATAAATGAATCTGAAGTAAGATATTAACGAGTATTGGTGTACACTAGGTCGTCTGATAAGAAGTTAACTTACTGCGGGATTGAGTTATTGTTGTATCTAGGACTGCGTGCGTGCAATTTAAAAGTGAACCCAAATAGCTAACTAACTTAGGCTTTGATAATGTGGTCACATGAGGCGAACGTTAGGCGGGTAACTGATTTCACCTGCTGTGTTTAACTACTTTTCAACCACGCAGATTGTCTACTTTCAAGCTGTCGATCCTGGATAAAGCTAGCTAGGTAAGAAAACAACCCAGACCGAGCTCAGTGACTTGGGGCTGTTCCATCAACGTCGCTAAAGGAAAATCCAGGCTTATTTTTGTATGGATCTCGTGAAACTTCTCAAAAATAACCCTGGAGTTTCCTTTAGTGACGTTGATGGGAACCCCCCACCAGCTGGCTGGCTTATCACTCGCCCCACACGACAACAACACAACTCAAAACAGACAGAGGTAGTAGCTAAAAGAAAAGATAATTGCGATGCAAAAACACGACCGAACAAACATGTCAGCAAATCTTCTAAATGTAGAAAACACACAGCCTGAGCACGGTGAGGGTGGAAGGACGTTTACCTGGATGTGTTCACTGGCAGCGTAGTACACGTTGGCTGTCCATGTTTGTTCCACTTTTAAGTCTTAACCCGTCGGTGGTCTGGCCAGCCCTGTCCTACCCCGTGCTAGGCTAATGCTAACCTAAATTGTGCTAACTGACTTTCCTGAGGTAAACAACAACAAGTCATTGACTATATCCCCCTATATCCTATTCTCTCTGCTTCGACATGACATAGCTCATACGAAAAGAACTCCAACCTTTGGCATGAAAGATTGGGGAACTCTTACCACATGAAACCGTTTCTTGTCCGATTGAGAACAACCGGATATCGAAACAAATGGTCAAAACAAGAACGGCTGGTTGCGTCACGACGTCACGACGTAAGGACGGTGGTGTTGGGTGATGTAGTTCTGGAGTTCTGTGAGTTCTGACACAGACAGAATTGTTGTTATTTTAGCTTTTTACCAAATATCCGTGGCTGCGGTCGTCCATTTACGTTGCAATTTAATACCCAGCCATCACCTTGTCTTGAGATGTCTTAAGATGTCTTAATTAACCAAAATATTTGTCTGTCAAGATGTCTTAAGTCGTCTTAACCCTCCGGTTGTGTTCATGTTTGCCCCCCCATCCTTGGTGTTCCCGGTCTAATTAGACCGGTCTGATTAACTGCTTCATATCTTAAAAACTACATGGTCAAATTTGCTAAATTTGGTACCTGGTGAAAGCTGAGACCTGTGAGATGTTAAAAAAAATGAACATAGATATGACCAAATTACTGTAATGTGACTAAATACACAGTAGAAATTGAATATTTCATTTCCGTTTTTGAGCATTTCAAATAAGAAGGCCAGTTACACCCTGAAACTCTATCTCTGCCAAACAACACATTGGATCAGTTCTTCAACATCTCAAGGACCCCAATTGAAATAAGCCAGTGGCTTTCTTGGGTTTTTATCCTGTTAGTTGACCATGTATGTAATATGTACTTTCATGTACCTACTTCTGCAAATCTTCTAATAAAGTTTTCAATCAATCAATCAAATCTCAACATATACTGTGCAAAATTTGATGAGACATAAACAATGTAGACTATTGGTTAACCTGAATAACTGCAATATAGAAAGAATAGACACTGAAAATGTATTCCAAAATGAACATTTATTGTAAAACAAATTCACAGAACATCAGAATGAATAGTCGTGTGTGTGTGTGTGTGTGTGTTTGCTTGCAGAAGCAAGAAAGCCAGGACATATACTATACCATTGCCCAATCATAGCTGTTACTGTAGTGTTGCATGTGCATATAATTCTATTTTGATGATTGGGTTGAGAGAGGAGGTACACCACAAGAACGGTGGTCAGGGTCAAGGTCTCTCTGCCTGTGTGTGTGTGTTCACCCACAGGAGTGGCATTTTGCAATCAGGTCAGAGTGTGCCTTGCAAACGTAGGCATCACATTTGTAGCATGTAAGGCTTGTTTTATTGTCTCTAGGGGCACAGAGCTTGCATCTTTGCCTTTTCCGCCCCTGTCCTTGCTGGGGGGCAGCGGCTGGGGCAGCGGCTGGGGCTTGCTGACTCCTAACCAGACTGGCAGAGGCTGGTGTGCGGGGAAGGTGCTGGCGCCTTTGAGTTAGAGGAGTAACTAATGCTTTCCCGAGCTCTGCCAGGAAGAGTCTCCTCTTGAAACTCTTCCCCCGATTCCACACTGGGTCGATCGCCATCCATACCACATATGCGTTACACGCAGACACATCCAGGATGTTGTGGAACACTGCCACTGGCCAACGGGCTGTCATTCGCTGGCAGGTGTACATGCCAGTAAGCTGCAATGAAAGAAAAAATAAATAAGAGGTTGGAAATAATATTGAATCTGTCGTACACAAAAATGCATTGTTTCACACGAATAAAAGTAAAATAAAATGCATGATAGATGAAAATATACATTACCTTATCAAGGCAGTCCACACCTCCTTTGTTGCTGTTGTAGTCCAGGATGATCTGGGGCTTCCTGTCCTCTGTGGTGCTGACAGCAGCGTCTTTGTGTACCGTGCTCATCAGGATGACATTTTTATTCTTCTTGGGAACATAGGACACAAGACAGTGTGTGGCAGTGAAAGCAAATTTTGATGAGAGTATCTCTCTCCCTCTGGTTGACACCAGCGCAGGGGGAAGTTCAGGCTTGTTCTTCCTCACTGTCCCCACCATGGTGAGCTTGCGTTTCAACAGCTCCTGACCAAGCGCATATGAGGTGAAAAAGTTATCACATGTGATATTATGCCCCTTGAGACCGGCTGTCATGTCCAGCACAACACGCATGCTCTGGTTTTTTTCTGGCCTTCCATCAACAGGTTTTCCTGTGTAGACCTGCATATTCCAGGCATAGCTGCTCCTGGCATCACATGCTGCCCAGATCTTGATTCCATACATACCCAGCCATCACCTTGTCTTGAGACATCTTAAGACACATTTGTCAAGACGTCTTGAGACACGTCTTAAGACGTGCCTTTAGACATGGGTCTTAAGATGTCTTGGAAATATGAAGATGTCTTGGCTTGAGATGTCTTGGAAATATGAAGATGTCTTAGCTTAAGATGTCTTGAGATGTCTTGGAAATATGAAGATGTCTTAACTTAAGATGTCTTGAGATGTCTTGGAAATATGAAGAACACAATGAATGTCATAGTATTGTCTCAGCATTTTATTATTTAAAAAACAACATACACAAATACATAATCATACTGTGGATTACTAATTGATAAAGACATTTACAGGAAATTGCAGGAACTATTATAAATAGGAACAAAATGATTATGTGTACAACATTATTATATGAACAAAATGATTATATGTACAAAACCTTTTGTAGGTAGGACACTATTGGACCTCGGCCCAAATCTAGTACTGAACCTGACCCCCCATGCTAAACCATTTGGAAGTACAGTATACTAGGACTCCAATTCAGACACACTGGGGGGCTGTCACAAATCTACTAACTCTAATTATTTAAAATACAAATAAATAAATAAACAAGAATGTGTTGTGTAACAACTCCCCCAAGATTCCCCTCCACCACAGAGAGACTAAACTGTCCTTCTGAAAGAGACTACACTGACATCCTCCATCCCAGACAGACTACAATGACCACCATCACAGTGTGACATGGGAGAGTTACTCCATATGAGAGTGGAGAAACCTATTCTTCAGGTAGCATGTGTTCCTGATGTTGTGGACTACTCTTTTATCAACAATTTCACAGTATTGGCCATTGGTGGCAGTTGACTTCATACCTATCCCAACAAGTTGGCGTGGTTCCCAAAAACATTTATGATGTAGGAACAGGAGGGTGTCAGTGATGGCTGAGGGTGGGAAGAGAAGCTTTGCTCCCTCCTTGTACTCTTCACAGCCTGTCAGGGGATCTTCTTTGTGGAGTGGCAGGAACACGGTCCCTTCAAACAGGAGCTGTGGATTCTCTGAAAATAAAAGACATCAAGTATTAAGGTAGGCTATAGATTCCCATCAATATTTTTTATACAAGGTCTTTCAGTAAGACTATTTTACCTGACATGGTAGCCCATATGCCTGTGATTTTCACCGGTTGCCTGTGGTTCCTGTCCTCACCAAGTAGGGTTGGGTTGAGTTGGGTTGGGGTTGTCTCCACAAATGACCCAACTCTGATAATCTTTATATCAAATCTGAGAATGAAATTCAGTATGCTAATTATAAAAGGGGTATGCTATTGATAATAGCATATCATTTAGATTGTTTTTAATTTATTATTTTAGATAATTCATTATTTTAAAATATTATTTTCTTTAGATAAACAACTAAAATAAAACATCTAAATTAGATGCTATTGATACTGCATAGAAACACATTGATATAATATACTTGTATGTTTCAGGGGACAATGTTGCACTCTGATATTGAGTGTGTCTCTGTGCTGCTTGCCCAGCAAGAGGGTTGTCAATATTTTGGATGACAGGCTTTCCCCTTTTCCAAACCTAGGAAATAAAACAGCATGCATATGATTCAAAGAATGCTCTCTTACAAGAAGTTAATACTGACTTATTTGATAATTAATTGTATTAAATATTGTATTGAAATAATTAATACATTTATGATCAACCCCACCCTACCATACCTTTGGTCCGAGGAAGACCTGTTCCTGTGTCAGGATTCTATTCTCCATCCTCTCCATTAGATCAGGTTGCCGCATATTTTTTGACACCTGTAGTTTTGACAGCTCTGGCAACACCTCGTTTCCATGCTGCCTTAAGCCTGTTTTGGAACGAGTTATATTTTGGTACCAACATTCTAGATATCTTTGGTATAACTGACATGCAGGAAATAATACTGTACATGATAAATACAGATAATACAGTTACTTAAGTAAATAAACACATTTTGAAGTAGATGTTCCTACCAAGCCCTCGTCTTTGCCGAAGATCAGTGGCCGATACTAATGTGACCGAACCAGATGCTCTGTATACAGGGGCATAGCCTGGCAGCCCGTGTACAGGTGTATTGTCTGCCACATGATTGGGTGCTGACAATGTGGTGATGGAATCCAAGACTGCAATCCTCTTGACCATGGTCTTCTCCATACTAACACCATTCTTGTGAGCGATGACTGAAGTACAACATTCATATAAAACAATTAGCTTTAAGCACCTATATGGCCTTGCAAATTAAATACTGTATGTGTAGTTACATTTACCCATGTCCTTGACCCTGTGGTGGTATCGTTCAAAGCGGTTGCAGTCTCCAATCATGGGGTGGCCCAGCACATCTGTTTGCTCTCCAGTGTGATACCCACAATGAATGTTGACACGGTTTGCAACATCTGCTTTCCATATCTTAGAAAATATGACACCAAAATGTACTTACTTCTGCTAAATGGTGTTAATATGAGTTAATATGAATTAATATCTAATCAAACCACACTGTTTGATGCAAAATCCTGTAAGAAAAATAATATATATATAATAATGATATCAATAATAACTCACCCTCTCGAAAAGTTTGTGGTGGTCACATATCTCGACCTGGAGTTGCCTTGCTTCGTCATCCGTCAAACTAGCTGATCGGATCAAAGCCAAGTATCCACTCAGCAAGATGTTGGCTTTAGTCACTAGTCGGCAGGTGTTGCGGCCAATGTATTCAACAGAGGCTGCTGTAAATGCCTCAGGGCAACACATGACATCTCTGGCTATGATGGGCCACATCTGAATGAGATGGAGTACCTCACAGCCAGTGGCACATGCCAAGTGATGAACATCTGGGAGCTGAAAGTATAATGTGGTGTGTAATGCAATTTCATTCAGAGCTGTTCACACTTCTCACAGGACATGGACTTTGATGACAAAAATGTACTATTTAGTGATCTTAAAACAGTTGCTTGTTATATTAAGTGTGTTCTTCACTTCAACTTCCGTAATATGGAGAAAAAAACCAACAAATTCTAGCGCAATTCAGGATTTGCAGAGAAGAGGACCAAATCACCAATGGGTGTCACATATAACAAACAGGCAGACTTTTTGAGAGAAAGCTAGTTCCCATTGACTTTGGTTGTTCTTTACTGAAGTCAATGGGGACTAGCTTTCACTCAAGTAGTGCTGGCAACCTCCCTGTGTGTTATATGGACAAACTGCACCTGTGTTTCAAGTGGCATGTCGGTGAGGAGATGACACAAGTTTCATTTTTGGGTAAACTGTTCCTTTAAAAATTAAATACACCGGCGTCAAAATGTATAACTGTGACTTACCTGCTTGAGCCAGTGTGGTCTGTCAATTGCAACAATCAGATTGGATACGAACAGTTGCAATTGTGTCTTGATGTTGCCCAAAATTAGACTTATTTGGAGTCTTCCAACACCAAGGGCATCTAAGTGGAAGTGATCGATTCTTGTCTGTAACAAAATACAAAGCCAACAGTTGTATTGCTTTTACATGGTTTTATCATTATATGCTTTCTATTTGAATCATTTTTAACACAAGGCAGAGCAGGAGATTTTCAGTCCATTAGTATGTTTTTCTTAGTTGCAACCATTTCCAGCAACATGGCAAAAACATATACCTTGCTCTGAGCTTTATTAGGCATAGGTAACATGCATGTATAGACAGAGCTTACATTAAAACATTTACCTGAATGTGCGGTTCAATGACAATGTCATCAGAGAAAAGCTGGTTGTTTTGGCTGAACAAGGTCCCAGTCTCTGTTTCTTGTCGTTTCCTCTCCACTACACCCATCTCAGACATGCCAGCGATAATGATGTTGGTGTTGGACTTTGTTCTGCGGGGTGCTTCACTGGCAACCTGTGGGTTGGAGAGGTCGGCCTTGTCGACTGTGCAAATTCTGCATCTAAGAGAGACATCATTTTAATAAGGGATGCATTTGAAAGATTTCATACAATGTACATAACCAAGAAGACCAAATGGCCAGAGAAGTAATACTGAATCTAACCGTTTGTTTGCGGTGGAAGACAAACAGTTTGCACAGTGGTTTGCCTGGGGCATATCGGCATTGATCTCCCCAATTCCTCCACATACAAACACATTGCCTGGAGGGCAGTTTGCATAATACCCCTCCTGTAGTCTGCGTATGTATGGAGAAATGGCATTCATGCACTGCTCAAATGATGTCCCTGATTTGGAAAGAAGATATATCTCAATCTCACATGAACCATGACTTAGACATTTTAACCATTTGTTAAAATGTGCTGATTATTATGCTACCTGGTTCTCCAAGGCCTATGATGCCCATGTGCTCCCTTTTTGCCGCCTCAGAGCGGGGCAGGTTACCGACTGAAAAGTACATTCCGTTAGTGGAATGGTACTTCCTCCTGTACAGCCCAAATCCATCAAAATATAAATGGATGTAGAGTGGCAGAACTGGTACCCCTTTAACGAAACAATGTTATGGCAACCATTACTTCATGCATGTTCTTGTTCAGCTTACTCACAGCAACCTATCATATTTGATAAGCCATGAAACTATGACTTAACAGTGCCAATGAAAAGCAGTAGTACAATATCATGGTAAGCTTTTTAGCCTACCTGTGGGTAGTTCTCTTTCTGGCTGCCCTTCACTACAATGAGCAGGGAGAGTTGCTACATCTTTGATGTATCTGCTACTTGGCTCTTCAAATGCAGTGGCAGAGTGGTTGCTGTATATGTAGTAGCCAGTGAACTGTGGAATCTGAGGTATTTCATAGGGTTGCCTAGCTCTGCAATGCAAAGCTCCTCTTACTTTCACACTTTCTGTGAAAAAAAAGTAAAAGTAAAAGTGTGCACACACAAAAAAGTACTGAAATTAATTGCAGCCCCCCCCCCCCCCCCCCCCAATTCTCTAACTATGCACATGCGGTCAAATTACCCCACTCTGCGTTTCTACAAACCAAGCTAACTACCTAGCCCACAATTAAACTTTAGCTACACCTGGCTCAGCCAGCTAAAAGCCATAATGTTATATTCCAGAAAACAAAACCAATTCTCTAGCAAGCTACACGGGCCATATTCAAGTGATGGTGTGACTAACTAGCTAACTAACTAAACATGATGCACACTGACATTCTTTCTTTCACTGCAGTCAGAAAAGCTAGTGCTAACTAGCCTATACACCTTTGAGCCCCGGAAACGCACTATATAAAAACAATGAATTATTATTATTATTATTATTATACTACATGAACTTATATTTCAGCAAACGAAACCAAGCTTCTGAAACCCTCTTGCATCGACTGAATTCACTTGTTAGCTATATTAGCTAGCTAAATAGATCATGTCACTGGTGAGGTAAAGTTAACAAGCGGGGCAAACGGCAAAATTATTACACAATTGAACATTAAACTCTGAAAAATAAAATTATTAACTCACCTTTTGTAATTCGCACTCCTGATATTCTTGATATTCGTTATATTCTTGATATTCTCGATATTCCTACTACAGGCTACGTTCATCACGACTCAAGACGGGTGAATTCAGCAGCATCTAATTGTCAATTAGAATCAGGTGAGGGAGAAAGGCTGCTGGATGCACAGGTTGACAAACGGAATTTTGCAGGGGCAGTGTTCTGCGCATGTGCAACAACTGGAAACGTTTTTGACAAGTTGAGTGATCTCATCATTCTGATTTGAGTGGACTATTTTAATTTCACAGACAGGTTGAATGGATTAAAACTTAACATTTCTAGTTGTCTCAACTTTTTGGCAAAATTTAGTTGACCTGACTCACAAAAATGTGTTAAAGGAACTAAAATCCAAAATATTTTTTTACAGTGATGACATGCATTTTTTGTCCTGGGACACACCAATTTAATTATTATTAACTAATTAATAATGTAAAATATATAATAGGATAATTCATTATTATACGCCTGACTGTCTTAAGACATTGATATTCAGTGTCTTAAGACATCTCAAGATGTTCTGTGTCTTCAAGACACAGAAAATATGGCTCTTATGCTCCATGTCTTAAGTGAGTGAATGAGTGCATGTCTTCAGGTTAGGTCTTAAGACGACTTAAGAGATCTTGACAGACAAAATGTCTTATTTTGGTTAATTAAGACATCTTAAGACATCTCAAGACAAGGTGATGGCTGGGTATGTTGGCACAGTATTAGGCAATTTCAGTGCATGTTTATGATACTATGAAGGTTAATATACACTAAAGAGGTCTTGTTCCCTGCCAAACCTACCTTTGACTGGTACAATGCTGCTCCCATGTGGCTAATAACACAGAGCAGACCAACATGAAGTCTAGTCTACAGTAAATAATAACAATCAAATTATGTCACAATCATAAGCACATAGGTCTGAATAGCATCCACAATGAAAGGGATTCTGTGAAAGACAGTACATAATCAAAGTGTTGAAATCCAAACAGTGCATTGCAACATCTTCCCCTTACAGGTTAAATTACAGCTGTTTAGTTTAGTAAGTGGCCGACCACAGGAAATGCATTGTTATACTAATAAACCAAATGCAAATATGTATTTCTTGTCAATAGCTTTAATGAACTTTTCACTCTGGCTTTGAGTTAAAATGCACTAAACATAATAAATTATAAAAACATAGTAAAAAAATAAAAATAATAACAAGATAACAAACAAACCATCCAAATCATCCAGTCCAAGAAAACATAGGACTAAGTAACTAAATACAAACCGGAAAGTGTATTTGGTCCCCAAAAAAACGTAACCATTAAACCAACTCTTCCAACAATAACAAAAGTGAAAATAACGGTGGTCAAAATTGTCTGGTTTATTGCTTGTTTTTTGTTAATTCCACGTTCTGCACCAGAGCAGGAATTGACGTGACAACATCAGTACACCGGGGCTCACAGAACGGTCCGCAGCGTCCGTACACATCTCTGGCACACACCGCAAAGTAGTACGTTGACCCAGACATAAACTGTGAGAGGGTGCAGGCCATCGGCAGGGGCAGAGCCTTCACCTCGCCGAGCTTCTTCCAGGGGCACGAGGGGGCCGAGGGGGCTGAGTCCTTGGAGGCCGAGGCAACCTGCTGGTAGGCATATAGGTAGTAGCAGTCCACAGCAGCACAGTTCTGGTCTATCTTGGCCAGAGACCAGGAAAGCGCAATTCTGTTCTGATTCTCGTCCTGGACCCGGGCCAGCTTGAGTTGAGGCTGCTGGGGAAGGAGGGTGCCCTTTGCGGCTGGGGGCAATGGCTTCAGAGCACAAGACAAGACAGGTAACTGGGGGACGTTAGACGGCAGGGAGAAAGGTTTAGAAGGCGATGTGGTGGTAGTCGGCGCTGTCGTCGTCGTCGTTGTTGAGGAGAGGTTTTTGGACGGCGAGCCCCCCTGTGAGATGATGATGAACAGATGAAACTAGTCTCTCTTCTCTGAGACCTTTTTCACCTGAAGTCACCTTAAGCACTACTACTGTTTGCACACACCCCTGGTCACTGTGAACATTCAATTACACTTTCCACAACTGCTGTTTGCACTTACTACCTTCACACATACCATATCTTTGCAGATTTGTACATACCTCTTTTTTTTAATATAGCCTCTAATTTATATCTGTGGACAATTAAGTTGAATCTAATCTAAGTTGTTGTTATTATCTGGGCCTTTCTTTTGTCAATGTCGTTGATAGAGGTTAATACTATTTGTTTTTTTATCATGTCTCACCTGCAGAGGGCGATGATGAACAGTGTGCAAAGGTCCGCCAGCAGTGTTCATACCAGGAGATCTCACTGCAGAAGATAATCATGGAAGTATAAAATAGACAATGTGATCCAAAGGACTAAAAAACATTGTTGGCAGAAAATGCAGCTTACCAGTCTCTTTTCCAACTGCAGTCAAGGTGCCAGTTTGCACCGGTGCAGACGTGGTTCGCTGACCAGTCAATGGGGTAGAGGCTGCAGACAGAGTCACCGGAGCATTCTGTACACCAGTCACTGCACACAACAACACAGAGGATACTATCCAGTCTCAGAGGACACCATCCAGTTTCTATACAGTTACATGTATTTGAATAGTATACACATTAAATACCACAAACTTTCTATCTCCAAAAAGAAGAGGAATGGATAGGGATATCAGTCTCACCTACGACATCGTCATCCTCTTCCACCTCAGTCAAGTCTATGACTCTTGATTGTTTTACAGGCCCCTGGATCCACCAAACAAAAAACAACAAGTTTAGAACACCACAGCAGAAATCGTCCAGCTCCGACTGACAAATCAGTTAGGATTTCAGAACACTAGAAAGAACCTAGAACACTCTCAATTAGACTCTTGATGACAATGAGGATACTCTGTACAAGTACAAGAGTGATTGGAATAAACATGGGGCAACCGCCTTACTGTAGAACTACAAATATAGGACAGTGACCTCACCGTGGGAATGAATTAACTGGATGAGGTTAGGCAAAATACAACTGGACTTGAAAAGCCAGCTAAATGACAGCACCACACCTATTGATTTGAAAGCTGCTTATAGAGGCCAAAGAGTGGATCATGTCATAATAAATGGATAGTACAGTATAGTGGAAGTGGAGACATTGTACATGCAGTAAATGGCATTGATTCCACAACATGTTGGAACCATTCCTTTGAGATTCTGGTCCATGATGACATGATTGCATCACACAATTCAGATGTATCAGGTGCACTTTCAAGCTGTGAATCTCCTGCTCTACCACATCCCAAATGTGTTCTATTGGATTCAGATCCTTTTACTGGAGAGACCACTGAAGAACACTTCAGTTTATTGTCCATGAAACCAGTTTGAGATGGCTTTTGCTGACATGACATGGTGCATTATCATGCTGGAAGTAGCCATTAAAAGATGGGTAAATCATGGCCATGAAGGGATGCACATAGTTAGCAACAATACTCAAATAGGAGGTGGCATTCAAGTGTGCCAAGAAAACATTCCCCACACCATTACACCACCTGAATGAATGAGAAGGTGTACTTTTTTCCCTAATAAAGAGTACCGTATTTTCCGGACTATAAGTCGCGGTTTTTTTCATACTTTGGCTGGTCCTGCGACTTATAGTCAGGTGCGACTTATATATCAATAATTCATAATCTCTGACTGACATGAACTGACATACGGTAATCTCTGACTGACATGAACCAAGGAGTAACTTCCGCTAGCGCCTCATACACGATAGAATAGCCATTATACTTGACAATGTGGACATTAAACACGACAATGTGGACATTAAACATGATGTTATGGACCTTATACACAATGTTATGGACGTTATAAACGATATTAAAGTCATTTATTCCTTCCAGAGACTGTTCTATGTTGCTAAGTTACCCCCGCAAGGCTATTTTGCTACTTCCGCTAGCGCCACATACGCGATAGAATAGCCATTATACTCGACAATGTGGACATTACACACGACAATGTGGACATTAAACATGATATTATGGACCTTATACACGATATTATGAACGTTATACACGACATTAAAGTCATTTATTACCTTTCAGAGGCTGTTCAATGTTGCATTGTTTGTAGGCCGCCCTTCATCCTAACTACTTCCGTTTTTCACCAAGCTATCTTTGTCATGGCCTTATACACGATAAATAGTCGTTACACTCGACAATGTGGACATTAAGCACTATATTATGAACGTTATACACGCTATTATGAACGTTATACACGATATTAAAGTCATTTATTACCTTTCAGAGGCTGTTCCATCCTGTTTGCTTGCTCCCGCGACGCCATTTTGCTAACCTTCGTTAGCAACGCGCTAGCTAGCCCTGGCTTTACACTCGATAATTTAAGTATTTCTAACCTTTCAGAAGAAGTTTTAACGTGAATTATGTCCTTCCTGGGCTTACAAATCCTCTCATGTCTCTTCACAGTGCCAGACTAGAGTCAAGCTCAACAGGGTCTTCTTTCCCCGCTGATTCCGCCAAGCCCGTTCCCTTGAACCATGCGACTTATAGTCCAGTGCGACTTATATGTGGTTTTTTCCTCTTCATGACCCATTTTTGGCCTGCTGCGACTTATACTCGGGTGCGACTTATAGTCCGGAAAATACGGTATGTATATATATATATACACACACATCTATTTATTTATTATGTTTTCTTTTTTCGAGTTCTTCCACCACGTCTTCATCATGCCGAACCCCCCCCCCCACGCTGTACTCCACTGGCTCGCTAAACGGCATGAGGGCATGAGGATACACACCAGCTTCTCCATACAGAGGTATGCAGTATCTTCTACCATGAAGTACCCATCAGGAGAGTACTTTGCGTAAATTGAGGACTGTTTCAGGATGAAACTCTTGTGTACGGATCCATGGTCGCCAACAAAGGTGTGTATGAACTTGCCATCGCTTTCAAAGACGGCCTGCAGCTGGACAGAGGTGAACCCAGCAGTGGTGCTTTTGCATGCCCAGAAGCACACTCAGGGCCTCTCTGGAAATCCAAAAGTCTTTCATCAGGTCTTGACTTAAGTCATAATAGGTTTGCAGCAGTGGGATCAATGTGATGGCATTTCAACGTTGTTGAAAATCAATGACACACTCGCTAGTCAACTAACACAGCTTGTTTTGTGAGCCTGCTAACAATGTAAAGTAGTACATTTTTCTGCTTGCAATATTTTGGCTTGACTTTCATGATTTTCAACAACGTTGACATTTATTAAACATTTTCAGATTTAAAGTCTGAACATTTGGATTGGTTGCCCACTTCCCCCTTTCACCAGCTGCCGTCACAATGTGTTAATAAATGTAATGAATGTAGACAACTCCCATCTGAGAAAGCAACAGTGTCTTGTTTTTTTGTTGCTTCCTTTGGGTTTGCAAGTGATTCGGCACCAGAGAACAAGAAGGGAAAACCAGCAGACACTGTGTCTTATGATGAGGGCCGCAGCTATCTACCCCTCACCTATCATACTCCATCTACTGTAGTAGCCAATGGAAAGTCTTCAGTATTCTACTTCAGAGTGAAATGTGAGGCACGGATGGACTGATGGAGTGATGTCTTTACCTGTGTGGACACTTTAGAGGCTGGAGACTTTGCAGCTTGTTTTGAAGCTTGACTTCCTACGTGGTGCAAGGAGAGAGGAAGGGGGGCAGCTGGCCTTTCACTTGTTTTTGAGGAGGCAGCTGGTCTCACAGAGGGTGGAGTAGTGTAAGTGCCTACATAGGAGAGGATGAAAGAATGCACATGTCCTCAGTTTCATCAATCATGTTAATTGTCATTCTAGACAATAAGGTGAAATACCTCAGGTACCTTTCTCACCTGTAAATGGTGGAGGGGGAGAGAAAACACTGATTCTAACATTTCAGGGACTTCTTCTGAACGAGGGGATAATACTTGACTACTACATGAAGCTGCTGTCTGGCCGTTGTTTCATCTCTGGTTGACAAGGCAGGACTGAGGGTGACTTTCCTTATGCGTATGCTGCACACGTGTGTGTGTGTGTGTGTGTAATTTCTTTCCTCGGGTGATAGCTGTTTGACAAGTAATATATGTAATATATTCCATCCTCTCTCACCTGTTTTTGAGGGCCCTGTAGGTGCTGATACAGGGAGAGCTGTACGTTTCACAAAGGGCTGATTGACCTCAGTGCCTATATGGGAGAGGATGAAAGAACTTGTCCGATTCAATAATTTACGAGACAGGCTAGTCTCTATTAAGTTGAAGTGAAATATGTGACGGCAACTGGTGAACCCGGGAACCAATCAAATTGTTCAGACATTTATTCCGAATTTAAAAAATACATTTCAACGTTGTTGAAAATCAATAACACACTCGCTAGTCAAGCCAACATATTGCAATGCAATGGATTCGGTGAGTAATCCCCACTACTCCCTAGTTAACTATAACACTACTTTACATTGTTAACAGGCTCACAAAACAAGCTGCATTAGTTGACTAGCGAGTCTCATTAATTTTCAACAACTGCTGCTGACTTGTTCCCGTTTTCACCAGCTGCTGTCACATATTTCAGGTGTTTGTCTCACCTGTTTTTGAGGGCCCTGCTGGTGCTGTGACAGGAGCAGCTGGTTTCACAAAGGGCTGATTGACCTGAGCGCCTATATGGGAGAGGGTGAAAGATTACACATATTCTCACTTCTCAGTTCCAATGTCATGTTCATTGACATTCTCTACACTAATGCGGGGTACACGATTTTCGGATGTCTGAAAACAACAGAAAACGCCCGGTTATCAGATGGCTCTTAACATTTTCCTATAACAAAATCCTGTGGTGTGAGGTGTGTTAAGAGTCACTTCTCTTCAATTGTGCAATCAACTCTGCCGGCAACCTGCTCGGAAAATGGGCGTGGCCGGCAATCGTAAATGTGAAATGCGTTCAATACTTCCGACCAGAAACCATAGGGTTGCCAGATTGTTTGGTGAAATTAGCGGTTTTAGACTGTGGTTAGGGTGGAAAATGTCATTCCCATCTGGCAACCCTGCTCGCCAATCAAGAAGCGTGGGGAACGAGACTAGAGAGTCTGGAGTCTGTCGTAACGAAACTCTTTATGTCTGTGGGGTGCTGAAATGGGGAAATTCGCGCACACCACACACAACACGATCAAGGCTGTTCAAATCCAAGATTTTGTTTCTTCATGTGTGGGGTCTGTCTCAGATAAGATTTCTGTTAAGATTTTGAAATTCCTTGTGTGTACCCCGCTTAAGGTGAAAATATCACGAGCCTTTCTCACCTGTTTTTGTGGGGGAAGCTAGTCTCACAGGAGGTGGAGTAAGTGTGCAAGTGCCTACAAAGGAGAGGATGAAATAATGCACATCCTCAATTTCAGTCTTATTCTGAGAATAGAATAGAGAAGAATAAGATCTACTTAATATAATTCATATTCTAAAGGTGAAATATCTCAGGAACCTTTCTCACCTGACAGAAGGGCAGCTATGTACCCTGTAAATGGGTGAGGGGGCGACAGAAAAATGAAAAACACTTGAGATAGAACCCTGGTATCACATCTCAGGCATGCACCTTAAGTGAGCTACACCAACCAGGTGCCCCACACATCTCAGGTATTTCTCACCGGTTGAGGAAGGCAGTGCAGGCGCCGGCACGGGAGTAGCTTGTTGAAAAGACGGTCGAGTAGCTTTAACAGCCCCCGTTGACAATCTTGGTGATGACGTAGAGACGGTGGTCTGATTGGACGTTTGAGCGATGCCAGCCTGGCAATATATAAAAAAATGTTTTTGTAAAGTACTCGCCGATACCGATACCAGCATTTTTGTGCGTATCGGTGGCCATGCCGATACTAGTATCGGTATCGGAACAACACTAGTTTTAAGCCTAGATTTAAAGAAGTCGATAGAGGGGACAGATCTGATTGAGAGGGGGATGCTATTCTACAGTCTAGGGTCTGGCACGGTTACCCCTGAGCTTGAGCCTTGATTTCAGGACAGCTTAGGGAGCCCTAAGCTAGATGAACTGAGGCACCTGGAGGTGGAGTAAGGGGTTAAAAGGGCAAACAGGAGGACCTTAAAGTCAATCCTGAACCGCACTGGAAGCCAATGGAGAGAGGCCAGAATTGGGGTAATATGGTCTCTCTTCCGGGGACCTGTCAGGAGCCTGGCAGCAGCGTTCTGGACAAGTTGCAGGCTGGACAGGGATGCCCGACTAATCCCTGTCTAAAGGGAGTTGCAGTAGTCTAGTCGTGAGGTTATGAAGGCGTGGGTGACCCTCTCAAGGTCTTTGAATCAGAGAAAGGGCTTGATTTTTGCAATTGTCCGTAGCTGAAAGAAACTGGCTTCCACTACTGTATTAACCTGCTTGTCAAACTTAAAGGCGGGGTTGAATGTCACACTAAGGTTTTTGACATGGGGTTTGACAAAAGGGGCCAGACTGCCTAGGCTGTTGGTGATTAGATTGGTGGAGTCGGGGGAACCAAATAGGACCACTTCAGACTTCTGCCATCCAACATTGATGTCCTCAAGTCCTCAAGGAAGTGTGTGTGTGTGTGTGTGTGTGTGATCTGCAACACAACTAACCTGCAGGCTGTTGACTACACTCTCGTGTTTGGAATAGTCCATTTTGTCCACCCTGTCACGGAGCTCCTGAAGGCTCTTATCAAAGATTGTGAGCTGCAGCAGCTGCAACTGTTCCGCTACCAGATGCTGCACCACCTACACAGTAGGAAAGAACAGGAATAGAATACAATTCTTTATTATCCGTTCTGATGTTTTCTCTCCATCATATGATCATATCACAGCAAATGGAGAAGAAGGAAAGGTAGAGAGGACTTTAATGAGTCAGTGACAACAAGAGGGCTCTTGAAAATGCCGAAATCTAACCATATTATTCCAAGTCTCACAACACAGGAAATTTGCTGTACTTTTGACAATGATTTGGGATGCTGTTTATGTATTTAGACCAGTGGTTCTCAAACCTCTCCTTGGGGACCCCCAGCCGCTCCACATATTTGATCTGTTCCACCACCAGCACACCTGATTCAACTTATCAAAACAAATCATAATTGCGTTGTACTTGATTAGTTGAATCAGGTGTGGTGGTGGTGGAACAGATCAAATATGTGGAACGGCTGGGGGTCCCCGAGGAGAAGTTTGAGAACCACTGATTTAGACAAAAAAATATTACGGGAATCATGGATTTCATATCAAGGGAATC
The DNA here is from genome assembly GCF_963989245.1 of Nansenia antarctica. NCBI lineage: Eukaryota > Metazoa > Chordata > Actinopteri > Argentiniformes > Microstomatidae > Nansenia > Nansenia antarctica. Next base: position 22,990,178 of record NC_137682.1, read on the forward strand.
ATGGATTTCATATCAAGGGAATCATGGATTTCATATCAAGGGAATCATACATTTCACCAACCTTCTCCAACCTGTGTTGGCTATTCTGGCTCCCACAGATCTGTAGCTCCAGATGTGCCTCCAGCTCTTCCCCATCCACTGTCGTTGGCATCTTCTCCTCCCTCTCCACCTCCTCTCCATCCTCCTCTCCAACTGGTTTGATCCACTTCTTCCTCATCAGCCACTCCACCTCCCCTTCATCCCTTACTTCATCTACTCTGGGCTTCTCAGCCGCTTCTCCTTCCCTTGCTCCCTCTACTGTTGACCTATACTCAAGTCCATCCACCTCCCCATCCTCCTCTTCTCTATCTAGTCTGGCCTTCTTCCGACTCTTTAACTCCTCTTCATCCCTCACGCTTCCAGACAGGTCTCTTTTCCTTTGTGGGGCCGGCTCTTCCCCCCAATGTTCTTTTCCTTGGTGAAAAAGAACAGCAAACATGCAGTAAACATATAGCTCAGAGGTCAGTTGGTTATTAAAAGTCTATAACGATTAATCGACTGAAAATATATAAATAAGAAAGTGACTACTCAAAGAGTGGTTTTCTTTCTAACCCCCTATACTGTTTCTCTTGAGACATCTACTACCTCCCTGTACTGTTTCTCCTGTGTCATATAAAAAAAAATGTTTTATTATTATTATTATTATTTATTTATTTTTTAAATCTTCCTTCTTCTAGCACGACAACTGACAATGGCCCCTGGATTGAGCTTAGATTACTTTTTCCTACTAAGACTGGTGGATAGATGATTCACTTACTTAGTCAAATGTATTTGTTGTAAGTCGCTTTGGAATAAGGCGTCTGCTAAATGCCAAACATTTAAATGTAAAAATGTAAATGTTTAAGATGTTAGTGATTTCATCCCTCAAAAACACATCTGAACAGACTTTGCCATACGGTTGGCGTACATTTGTCAAGGTTGATGAAGAGAAGAGCTAGAGTATGGTTTACCTTCATCAGCCAGAGGGAGTGTTGCACAAGGTGGAGGAGGATCAACTAGAGCAGAACTGTGAAAACTTTTCATCGTTTCCACCTCTCCTTCTGTACTTTCTCTGTGTTCATCCTCTTTATTACTTCCCTTGTGTTCCTTCTCTTTCTCTTCTTGACTTTTTCCATCTTCACCCTCTTTCTCTATGTCACTTTCTATGGGTTCCATCTCTGTCCCTTCTTCACATTCTACCTGGTCCTGCTCTTTCTCCTCACCCCTCTCCTCATCCCTCACCTCATCCCTTCCCACCAGGCTCTCTTCATCCTCACTAAGCATCAGGAACCCCGGCCTGACATCCTGGTCTGACTCATCTGTGTGTGACGAGGAAGGGCAGGGGGAGTTCATGGTCAGTTCTTCCAGAATCAATCCAGTGCCAATAACTGGAAGCAGCTGGGGGGGTCCCCCATCAAGCCCTCCCTCTGCCATCCCTTCATTTTCCACAGCATCATCCATGCTTGGCCTGAGAGGTGGGGGAGGGAGAGAAAGAGAATACAAATAAGAGCTTGTACTGAGCTGGGCAAAAAAGCGTTTAAGTACGCTGCCCCCTCTGCCTGGAATACTCTCCAGAAAGAGTTAAAATTAAAAGAACTAATCAGTTATGATGCTTTCATAATGATTTTAAAGGTCTTAGGAGGTGAAAGTATTGGAAATTGTCATTGCTTTTAATTCAGTATCTGTGCCCGCCCAAACCTGCTTTTAATTTATTGTTATTTTGTATTATGTCTATCTGTGTATTGAATGTATGCCTGTGTCCCTGTGCTGCCCCTCTTGGCCAGGTCCCTCTTGGAAAAGAGATTCCTTATCTCAATGAGGTCACCTGGTTAAATACAGGTTTAATAAAAGAACATATTTTTAAAAAGAGGTGGGGGGGGGAAAAGGAGGAGAGAGAGAGAAAGCAGGAGGACGATAATTGATATTAGTAACATTGAGAAACAAAGTACTGGTGTCAGAACTCTCAAACTATGACAAACGCCAGAGGGTGCAGCTGTTACACTGACATGGGCTCTGTTTTTATGTCGTCCATCATGCTTCTGTTGTGTTGCGTGTTATACTGGTACTATATTAATACTGGGTAGGGCCTCCTTTTGCCCTCAAAACAGCTTCAATTCTTCGTGATATTGATCCCTCAAGATGTTAGAAGCATTCCTTTGAGATTCTAGTCCATGATGACAGTAAAAACTGGTATGTTTTTATTTATTTTACATCTAATCATCTGTTCATGGCAGAACAGCCTGCAGAGATCTTCCAACAAGTTATGTGAGCGAGCACTCTCTTAGGGTTTAAATGATAAAGATCCAATGCACACTGACAATACTGTCTTTAACAGTCGAGCAATAGCAAAAATGCTGACTCTTCTTTCCAAACATGTAAAAGGCTAGCCTAAACAAAGCAGTCACATAACAAAACGACATTATTGTGGATAAATGAATATTCTGAATATGCTATTCAGCCCACCCTATGTTGAATGGGAAGTAGCTGCAGTTGTTGTAAGCCAACATTAGAGGGTGCTGTCAGACTGATGTTTTCTTTGAGGAAGAAAAGGGGGTGGAACATGTGGACTAGAATCCATTCCGGAACAGTGTAATTCCACCTCAGTGTTTGTATAGGAACCAGGGGGTATTTCCACTAAAGGTGGATCAGTATAGCTGCGATATAAATAAATGCGCCGCTCAGGCAACTCGAGATTGGAATTCAAGCCTCAGGTGATTCCTCGAACGAGGATCAGCCTTGTGTCATCAGTGTTCACAGAAGACAGGCTTACAAATCTTCGATATGGGTGCGTGCACGCAGACATACGCAGCCCCGAAGAGTCGATCTGTCGAAATGAAGATACTCCACTCTGCAGGGGTACTACATTTGCGCAGCATTCCGAATTATTGATTTTTATGAAGACGGAAAAATAAGATGTAAAATAGTGCAATACTGCCGCAATTAACAAGGCGAGGGAAATGGTTTGGCAAGAAATTGCTGACCGATTAAATGCGTAGGTCATACTAGCCCCAGTTATTGTTATATGTTCATATTTTAATAAATGAATTTTACTACTGTGGTGATATCCGCAACAGGCTACAAACCGTCATATCGCCACAATGGCCTAGTGGTATCGACCGCTGCCATAGGATTTATTCGTCATTTTATATCGGTGGTTCGAATCCCTCTTCAGACGCACTTTTTACTGCATTTCGTTGTCTGAATCTAATCTAAAATCTCATCTAAAAAAGTATGTAGGCTATAAAATTATGGTGCAGGCTAATTTACAAGAACTGACACGATTACAATGGTGTTTGAAACCTTTGCATGAAATCTTCGGTTAAATGTAAAAAAAAAGAAAAAAGAATGACGTAGTCAAGTCTCGAACTCGCAACCTTTGGAACTCGAGTCGGCTGCCTTAACCACTATGCCAGCCAGACCGCTGTGATGACAGCAATGCAAGTTGAGACAATTACTTTTTTTTTTACACTCTTTTCTTTATTGATCTATCGATCTATCTATCACACTTTCAAAATATCAAGTTATCTATCGATCGATCACACTTTCAAAATATCAAATTATCTATCTATCACACAGTCAAACTATCTAATCTATCTATCTCGTGTGAAGTGGGAACTAATATTTCCTAAAAGACACATGAGGAACTGTCGTTCGCGTTTAGTTTCCGCCTGTGAGCCTTTTTTGACGCACGGATGACTATAGCCTGTGTTTTAGCCTGGTCGGGAGCAGGCTAATTATATCTGACTCAGAAGGAGCTCAACCAAGCAGCGAATTATTTGAGCCACATTGATGGCACCGAACGCAAGATAACATTTTCGAGGCTTTGAACTTTATCGAGGCTTAGAACTTTATCGAGCTTCGTGGAATACCCCCCAGGATACGATACATTCCAGAGTCCCAGCAAATGACAACCTACATGTGAGATCATTTTCAAACACAAACCATCTCCCACCAGACACATGAGACAGTAACACATTTAATTAACTTTGTTTGAGGTCCAAGTGGGCCTAAAATTGTGCAAACTGAAAACTGCATTCAAAACATAAAAATCATACAGGCTATATTGTTTCATTCAATTCAGACCTTAATCAATCAATCTCCCTTTACAAACCGTTGAAATCCAAGAAAGGACACACCCACAACAAGCAGCCCCTCCTCCTTTACACTGTGGTAACTTTCATTGGTTGAATGCAAAGCCTGCCTGGCAACACATAATGGTGGTGTGACATTTTCACCATGACCAAGTACAATTACAAGGACTTTCAAGTCAATATTATTAGAAAGTAGCTGAAATAACTAGACAGTAATGTGACAGTAATTTGCACACTACCATAAAAACCCAATAACAAAGAAGCTGAGTTTACTAAAACAAAAAGCCTAAACAAAGCCTACTCTGGTTCATAGTTAGGATATAGCCATCCTGTGGCCTACATTATTGTACAATATCAGGCAAGTTAACAAAAATAACATGCAGTCATTCCGTCTGATGAATCATCCACATTACAGTACCACTCCTCCACATTAACCTAATGCCTCATATCAATCTCTAAATAGAAACAGCAATCCTCATAGAAAATCCTCATAATCCACATAAACAACAATCCTCATAGAGAATTACAGCTCAGCATTGGCCATACCACTAACATAGTTGCAGTGTGGGAGAGGGAAAAAATATAAACACTGCATAAAGTGCCAGGCTAACAATTCATATACCCATAAACTATTGACAAATTATGAAAACAAAAACAAAAAAAACATTGATTTTAAATAGGGATGCACGATATGCATTTTTTTTCAACCGATACCGATGTTTAGCCGCTTCTCGTGGCCGATAACCGATATGATAACCGATATGAGAACAGATATAATTTCACAGTTGATAACCTGTAGTTCATGCACACCTGAAGGTAAGAAAGGCTATGTAGTGAGCAAAGATTGATGATTTAATATTCCATAGTGATCTCACCAAATCTAACTTACATCACTATTGTTAACACAACAAAGAGAACACTTCTGACTCTTCAAATGTTCATTTATTATTTCCTCTAACAAACAGAATCTGTTATAGACAGTGCACAATGCTTTTTTTAGCCAAGATCTGGCCTCCTTTTATGAAAACAAAAAAGGCTCACCTAAGAGTAATTAGATCAAAAAAGTGTCAAAAATAAAGTGCATCTTGTCTATCCCTGTACATTGAAAATGCATAATTAAAATATCAAAAAATAAATAAAGTGCATCAGTCAATACAAAAATAAAGACTTTTATAGAACCAAAAGTTTTATAGAACTTTTACAGAAACTAGTGCCAAATGGCTGCTTAGTCTGCAGATAAACAGAATATCACAAGGCACATAGTAGGCTACACTAGTATGCTTAATAAAGCAACTGAAAAGGGCTGGGCTATGCTACTTTTAGTGCATGAGGATGAGGTAGGTTGTGATAAAAACTTATCTGGCTTACGCTAGTATCGATCAGACTATGGATGTGTGTGGCGACTGTATCATACAGAGCAGGCAGGCACACGTCTGCAAAATAGCGGCGGCTTGGGAGTGTATACCGGTAGGGATGCTCCGATTTATCGGCCACCGATTTAAATCGGCCGATTTCACTCCAAATGACTCGATCGGTGATCGGCAAAAATGGCCGATCGCAAAAACCGATTTTTTTTTTTTTTTTTTTTTTTTTTCCTGGGGAAGACAGATAACTGAACAGAAAACATAGGAGGACGTAACAGTATGTAAACCATGAAGGCCACGTTTATGATGTCTTTTATACAGCCATATCGACTGACTTGGGCTTCAGGCCCTAACTGGGTGATAGGCCAGACCTTTACTATGCCATAAAAATGGGTCTGCGTTTGCTTGGTGCCTAATGGATCAAAACTTTTGTCTAAAAAGCAAAAAATATGTAGGCTATCCAGTCAGTAGGCCTACAGTTATGTATTAAAAAAAAAATCGGTATCGGTATCGGTATCGGTTGATCTTGAGGAAAAAAATCGGTGATCGGTATCGGCCCCAAAAATCCAGATCGGAGCATCCCTATATACCGGGGCTCTAAATGTGAAATTAGCTGGCGAAATCCTTTATCTTCTACTACAGAGAAAGGCTGGTCGTCGAGGGCCATAAACTCCATTATTTTTTCATTGATTGCTTGAGCCTTTGAGCTGTCTCAAGTAAACTTCCTGCAGTTTTCAAATGCGTGTTCAATAGGCACAGCAGCTTTTTTTTCCGCGGCTAGGCTACCTTCTCCTACTAGTGCTTGCAATGGTGAATCTTAAGGTGACTTATGAGATTCGTTGTGTTGTAACTCGTAGACCTTTGCCCTCCTCTCCGAACTTTTGTCGAACATGTGTTGCAAATTGCAAACGCACTATCTGCCTCAGAAACTCTGAAGAATGTCCACACCGGGGAAGACATGTTTCGTTCTCGTCTCTACACTGCGTGGCTGTACGCAGGCGCAGCATCATGAGCGCGGAAACCGGAAGCAGAAATATTTCCGGCTTCATATTATCGGCTCTATATCGGCTAAAATGTTATAAAACCGATAAATATTTAATAACATTAATTTCCCATTATCGGGCCGATAAATATCGTGCATCCCTAATTTTAAAGTTTCTTACTTCATCAATGATGCTGACAATGTAATAACCTCCGGTCGTTAAAGAGGATGGGATGACAATCCTTGGTCAATGAGAGCAGCTGTAGAGAAGGCTACACTGATCCTGAAGAGGCAGTATGCAGGTGTTTGTTCCAGAATTTCATCCACATATTAATTGATCTACTCATTATTGTCACCTGATTGAGGACATAGGCTTAATTATATAGTTGGTTGCACTTGCAAAGGTTTTTCTTTTTTTAGTGCAGGTCAAGAATAAATACTAGCATGTAGATGTTAAGTGGGATTCTTGGGAAGATGGGATTCTACCATTAACCCTAACCCTTACCTAACCCTAATCTGACACTTTAAATGTCAACTTTAATGGGGTGACGTCAGAGTCAGGCCGTCCCAAAGATCTGTTTCACATTATGCCACTGTTATCCTGGAAAAATTATAGTAGATAGATGCTCAGTTTAGTCATTGCCTAAACTGAACACCCCAGTTAGTTTAGCATTTGAATCAGGTGTGTGCCGAAACCTGCAATCTAACATTGACGCAAACGATGTCCCCTTGGATATTTCAACTATGAAGATAGAATATTTCTGCATTAACTTCAGCCCTTGGCCGGTAACAAGGAAAAGTGAGTATCGTCAATGCATACAATAGATTCCTGTGTGTGACCACTCTGTGCCCCTTTCTAAAAATAAATCACTTGCTTCTTCTCAAAAGGGCATTGAAGGAAAATACACTCACTGAACACTTAATTAGGAACACCTGTACACCTTCTCATTCATTCAGGTGGTGTAATGGTGGGGGGAATGTTTTCTTGGCACACTTTGGGCCTGTTAATACCAATCAATCATCGCTTGAATGCCACCACCTGTTTGAGTATTGTTGCTGACCATGTGCATCCCTTCATGGCCACAATGTACCCATCGTCTAATAGCTAATTCCAGCATGATAATGCACCATGTCACAAAGCAAAATAAGGCCTTGTCCACACCAATAGGTTTTTTTGATAAACGTATATAAAAATATCACCACACCAGCATGTTTATAAACAATGTCTGTAGCCACATGCATACGCTGTCATTGAGCATTCCACACCAGTAGTCGGCGATATAATTTTAACCCCATAGCCCCGCTGGCCAATCAGACGCCTCTGTCTCTTAATGTTCTCGATCATTAACTGTGCATTTATCTGTAAACAGGTTGAAAGTCCAATTAACAGTGAAAGAACTAGAAGCACTTTGTACACATCCATTTTCCTCGCTTGTGTAGCCTCGGCCACCGTTGCCTGTTGTAAACAAAGTAGTTACTGGTGCCAGAATATGACGTTGGAGGGAACAGCAAACAGCTGCAGTGCGCATGATCATAGAAATCTACACGCATGACGACGTGTCGAATACAAAAAACTCTGTCTATCTCGTCCACACATCAAAAATATACAGCGAATATACAGCGTTTTTAAAAATCTTCACTCTGGACGGAGTTTTCAAAATGTCAGTTTTCATGGGGCAAAAACTTGTTTGCGTGTGGACGAACCCCCCAAAACGAATATAAAAATCCACGTTTATCAAAAAAACGTCATTGGTGTGGACATTGGACTAATGGACTAATTCTCAAACTGGTTTCTTCAGTGGCCTTCCCAGTCACCAATTGCGTGATGCAATCATGTCATCATGGACTAGAATCTCAAAGGAATGCTTCTAACATCTTGAGGGATCAATATCACGAAGAATTGAAGCTGTTTTGAGGGCAAAAGGAGGCCCTACCCAGTATTAATATAGTGTTCCTAATAAAGTGTTCGGTGAGTGGATCTAAGTGGAGGAACCTACAACATCTTCTCCTCCAATATCCTTTGAGTAAGTAGCGAGGAGGTGTGAGGAATAATGTTTCTAACAATTGAGAAAGGGCTGTTGTTATTGTTGGGTACTGAATTATTATTATTTTTAATTCTGTGCAGGTGAAAGGGTGTGGATGGCAATGCTAAACTCATCAAAATCCCATCTTCTTGGGAAAGTGTTGCTTCAATCCTCACTTTCTGCAGTCAAACCTAGCACATCATGCTTACTGTGATGAAAGCAAAGACGGATCATACACAGTCAAATACATTTGATCAGAAACACAGTTAGCCTGAGACTAACATTTTGGATCTACAAACACTAGCCAACTAAAATACCCTAGCCTTTTCCTCACCAATAGCACTTGCAGAGAACACAAGGTAACAACTCAGTGAAGTTTATAAAAAGAGATACCGCTTGTTAAGTCGTGACGTGTTTCCGGGTCCAACGTTGGCTGAGGCGCTGTCTTCGAAATGCCGAAATAATAATAATAATAAATTATATTTATATAGCGCTTTTCCGAGGCTCAAATACCCTGACAATATGGAGAAAACGGGAAAGTGCTGTGTCCCTTGTTGTATGAATAGATCCGAGTCTAAAAAACGATTAAATTGTCATTCTACCGCTGTAGTTCACAGGTACTCTGGTGGAGGGAATTTCTGGTTTGCACTGATCAACTCAAACCACATGTGAAACCAGGAATGATGATGATGACCACAGTTAGGCTAAACAAATGGTAGATCACTCACCCGTATCAGTTTCCAAAGTGTTGTCTGGTAGGTGGCACTTTAGCAATTACAAAACTAGCTTTTGTTACTGTTAGCCAGTTTGTTGCGCCAAACAATGGTATCACAAGGAAAGAATGACAGTTCAAGGATTTGACTACCGACACTCAAGGCCAGCTTCTTGCTTGCACGAGGACACAGCTTTCTCCTTCTTCTTCTTCTTCTTTTTATTTGATTGGCGGTTGGCAACCAGCTTAAGGTGCATTACCGCCACCTACTGGACTGTGTGGCGCATTACCACCCCCTACCGGACTGTGTGGAACGTTAGCTTGACAGGTGGAAAATTGTAAATGAAATAAATAAACAAAATGGTGGGGAGGGGTAGGGGGAAAAATGTAAATGAAAGAAATAAACAAAATGGTGGGGAGGGGTAGGGTTAAATCCTACCTATCAATCCTGTTTCTTTCAGATATTTAATTACCTGGTTATTTACTGTATCTGTGTTTCCAAGTAAGTTCCCTACAGTAAACCTTAACTTAGCTTTCTGAATTGCTGCTTTCAGGAGCTTTCTCTGTTCTTCATATTTTCCACATTCCAGCAGCACATGCTGAACAGATTCCGGGTTATTGCAGTGTGCACAAATGCCGTTTGGGTGTTTTCCTTTTCTGTAAAGTGTGTCATTCAACCCAGTATGACCTATCCTGAGCCGGGATATCACTGTCTCTTCTTTCCGGTTCCTGCCCATCCTACTTCCTATTCCGACTTTCTTTTGAATGTTAAACAAATGCCTTCCTGTTTCATTTCTGTTCCAGTTTTCTTGCCATAGTTCCTGCATGTGTTTGTTAATGATTGATTTTACCTCAGCTTTACTAAGTGGAATATCTATTTCTATTGATTCTGATTTAAGTGACTGCTTAGCTAATATATCCGCATCTTCATTTCCTTCTACCCCTACATGAGCAGGAACCCAAACAAAGCAAACAGTGATATCCATACTATATATTACATAAATTAAATGATGGATCTTGAAAACAATATCCTGTCTGCATGATTTCAACGATCTGATACTTGACAGTGCTGCCCAACTGTCAGAGGCAATGAGTGCATTACTAACCCTATTCTCTACCAACCATTCTAATGCTGTCAATATTGCTAGGAGCTCCACTGTGTACACTGATAAATGATCAGTGGTTCTTTTTTAAATTCCTGTTTTATACTGTGGGAAGAATACTGCAGCTCCTGTACGTCCTGTCTCTGGGTCTTTTGAGCCATCTGTAAAAATTAAGAACTTGCCTGTATAGTGCTGACCAATATAGTTTTGTACCACATTCCCAGGATGTGCATGTTTGGACTTCTTTCGTAGTTCTTGCTGTATATCTAAATCTACTAATGGATTCACATATAACCAGGGTGGAATAATTGAGTGCGGGATTACTGGACTATACCGTAATTTATCTAAATCGTACCTTTTTGCTATTGTATTCCCTATCCATCCAAAACTCATATAATGTGTCTTATTATGCTCCCAACAATCTTGTACAATAGACCTAGTTGGATGTGAACTATTCTGACCTTGGAGATTAACCCAGTAAGCTAACAATAGTTTCATTCTGCGTATCCACAGTGGCTGTTCCCCAACTTCAACTTGTATTGCTGCTACTGGGGATGTTTTAAAAGCTCCACTACATATTCTCACACAAGTCCTTGTGATTGTTGCACATCCAACTTTTTAAGATGGCTTACTGCTGCTGACATGTATCCTAAACATCCATAATCTAGAGAAGCCCTCATCAAAGCCTGATACACATTAAACAATGCTGCTCTGCTTGCTCCCCAATCTCTCCCTGACAGGCATCTTAACAGGTTATTGACCTTTTTACATTTATCTTTTACTTTATGCGTGTGCTGTTTCCAGGTCAACTTTTCATCAAATAAAACACCAAGGAATCTAATTACATGAACCTGTTCTAAAGTATGCCCATATAATTTCAATGACACTTCTCTCGATCGTTTAGAAAAAACTATTACCTGTGTTTTAGGTATAGATAATTTGAACCCCCACTCATTTGCCCATTGTTCCACCTTCTCAATTGCAATCTGCATTTTCTTCTCTATGTATCTCAGATTCCGCCCCCTTATCCACAAGGTCCCGTCATCTGCATACAAAGACTTCCCTATTCCTTTTTCTATTTGTTCAAAGATGTCATTAATCATGACATTGAATAATACTGGACTACAAACACTCCCCTGTGGAGTCCCATTCTCAACCCTGTATTCCTTTGAATGTTCTGTCCCTACCCTTATCTGTATTGTCCTGCCAAAAAGAAAATCTAACACCCAGTTATATAACCTACCATCTACCCCCAGTTTACTTAATTTGATTAGCAATCCTTCCTTCCACAACATATCATAAGCTTTCTCAACATCGAAAAAGACAGCTAACACCATTTCTTTGTTAGTTTGAGCTTTCCTAATTTCTGACTCAAGACGTAAAATGGAATCCATAGTATTTCTTCCTCTACGGAACCCACTTTGAAAAGGAGAGAACAACTCTTTACTTTCTAAATAGTATGTTAGCCTTTCTGTGATCATTCGCTCCATAGTTTTCCCTAACTGTGATGTAAGTGCTATTGGTCTGTAGCTTGATGGATCTGATGGGTCTTTACCTGGTTTTAAAATAGGTACAATGATTGAGTGTTTCCATTTGTTTGGAATTTTACCTGATTCCCACACTTTATTAAACAACTTTAATACTACATATAATGCATGATCCTTCATATGAGCTAACATACTACAGCAAATACCATCCTTCCCTGGTGATGATTGCCTCCTCACATTTACAGCCCTTTTTAATTCAAGCAATGTAAAAGGTAAATCTAAACTATCCCTTGTTGCACTCTTCTTTACATTAACATCTATATTCTGAGCAAGAATTGTATCCCTACGGTGTCTAGCATTTACTGTTAAATTACCTGAACTGTGAACTTTCACGAGTGTTTCTGCCAGAAGTTCTGCCTTATCTTTATTACTGACTGCTGATTTATTGCTACCTGTCAACACTGGTATTACATAATTCCTTTTAATTCCACTCATTCTTCGGATCATTCCCCATATATCAGACAGCTTAGTCTCCCTTCCTATCGTATTACAATATTTCCTCCAGTATGTCCGTTTAGCTGTTTTTATAGTTTTCCTAACTACTGCTTGTGCCCTTTTATATTGAATTAATGATTCCAGAGAATGATGTTTTTTCAACTGTCTAAATGAACTATTCCTATGCTTAACTGCTTGCCAACACTCTTTATCCCACCAAGGTACATTCTTCCTATCTTTACACCCTTTACTCATCGGTATTGTTTCCTGTACTGACTCTATAATGGCTGACACCAACTTCTCATTAAACTCATCCACATCTAATATTTCCTCTCTAAGTAACGGTTCAACCTTGACCCAACTAATTTGCTGAAAGTTCTCCCAGTCAGCTTTATCCAACTTCCATCTCGGTATCTTAATGTCCTCTTCTTGATTTACTTCTACTCCAAGCATAATACTTATAGGGTAATGATCACTCCCCACTGTAGACTCCCTTAACACTTCCCAATTTGTGATACCTGCAATTCCCATTGAAGCCAGTGTTAAATCTATTGCACTCTCCTTATTTTGAGCACTATTATATCTAGTACCTCTCCCATCATTCATACACACCAATCCCTTATCCTCTATAAATTCCTCTATAATTAAACCATTTGCATCTGTTCTTTCACCCCCCCACAATGCACTGTGTGCATTAAAGTCCCCACACCATATCACTTTACCCTGTGCTTGTGCACCCACCATATCTAATGTGTCATGACATAATCTTTTACATGGATTATAATAGTTCACTATTACAAACTCATCTTTCCCTGTCCAAATTTTCACCACTATTGACTCATGTTCTTTCCCCAAGTTAATTACTTTGAATATTGTCCCATTTTTAACAAATGTAGCCACACCACCACCATTCCCATTCTTCCTATCATTCCGAATACCTACATAACCCTGTATTACAAAATCCCATTGCGGTCTCAACCATGTTTCCTGTATACATATTACATTAGGTTTCTTTTGTAAGTCTACAACAAATTTTTTAAATTCCTGCCCATTAGAAATCAAACTCCTTGCATTCCATTGGAGGATAGTTAATACCATTATTATATGTCTGAACATGTCTTTGATTGAGATGATTCCTCGACACTACTAGTACCTGGTTCATTAAGCGCATCTACTACATCTCCCCACTCCATCCCTTGCGCATTTAAGTACTTTCTGGCAGACTTAACTATAATCTTAATTCTATCTGTTCTACTATGTATTTGGGCAGCTCCATTGATAACATCAGCAATAAAAAGCACAAAATCAATTTTCTTTACAATCAATGTGTCATCCTGACTTTTTCCACACGGCGCTGTAGGGCTACTTTCTCCTCCCTTCATGTTATTCCCTTCCTTTGCCACAATAACTGGTTTGGGGACAGCTTTCTCAGTTTGACAATTCTCTCTTTTTCTTTCCCTCTCTTCAAAACAAAGCCGGAAGTGTGTTGGGGGCCGGGCTAAAAGAGGGGGTGGGGGAAAGGGAATATCTTTGCGTATTCATAGCTTTCATGTGACGTCACAGCATAGTGGAAACGCCCACCTGACGGGCAAAAGGCACTTTTTGCGGGCAAAACCCACGGGCAAAACCCACTTTTTGCGGGTTAATAACTTTGATTTCCCGTGGGTTAGGAAAATAATTCCAACGTGTCCGGATAGAGTAGAAGACAGGGAATCCAACACTATTTGAATGGAGTCGATCCTCCACTCCTATCACCGTGGACACAGCAAGGAGCGAATTCCCGGATATAAATATTCCCTCGCCTCGCTGACAGCGGGAGTTGGGAGTTTCGTCCAGCAGCCGGTGAACGCCCGGTTGATCGAGTTTCATATTAAAAGTATATCTTCTCGGGGTGTCAGCGCGGTGGTTAAGTACTCAAAATGACCGTATACTGATGGTGAATTTAGCAATAATAGTCTTATGTTTGTACCACCTCCATAACCGGTGTTATTCACGGGAAAAGCCGGTCAAGGAGGCACCCTTTGCAGGTCAATAACTTTGATTCTCCGGGGGTTAGGAAAATAATTCCAACGTGTCCGGATAGAGTAGAAGACGGGGAATCCAACACTATTTGAATGGAGTCGAGTCGATCCTCCACTCCTATCACCGTGGACACAGCAAGGAGCGAATTCCCAGGTAGAAATATTCCCTCGCCTCGCTGACAGCGGGAGTTGGGAGTTTCGTCCAGCAGCCGGTGAACGCCCGGTTGATCGAGTTTCATATTAAAAGTATATCTTCTCGGGGTGTCAGCGCGGTGGTTAAGGGCTCAAAATGACCGTATACTGATGGTGAATTTAGCAATAATAGTCTTATGTTTGTACCACCTCCATAACCGGTGTTATTCACGGGAAAAGCCGGTCAAGGAGGCACCCTTTGCAAGTCAATAACTTTGATTCTCCGGGGGTTAGGAAAATAATTCCAACGTGTCCGGATAGAGTAGAAGACAGGGAATCCAACACTATTTGAATGGTGTCAATCCTTCACTCCTATCACCGTCGTGTATCTTGATAGTTCTTCATGAGTGAGGTGGTCTAAATAGTAGGCAGCCATGTTGAGCGATGTTGCTATGATACTTTTTGCCCGTCAGTTTGGTGGTTGCTAGGGAAGAAACCACGTGACTGAAAGCTATGAATTGGCTACTGACTCCACCTCTCGAAAAAACAGGGTGCACTTTAGGCTCCTCCTAGACATCTCGAGAGCTTAGAATTATAAGGTTCTATCTCCGTTTCGGGTAGTTCAGAGATATTGAGCGTCAAAGTTTTTACATTCCATTATGTTTTGTGAGATGGAACCTTTGTATTTTATGAATTACTAACTCAAAAATGTCAACATTTTAAAAAGAACACCACACAGGCATTAATAAACACCTAATGGATCAGATTATGTAAAAAAACAAAATTTTGACAAAAATAGAGATAGAACCTTATAATTCTAACGTCACGATCTGTCTCCTGCCCTCTTGCACTCTAGTAAATTATTAAAAGAGTTAGAAGGGGAAGTGATGATGTGTACTTGCCATGTAGCCTATTCTCTGCTTTTTCACCAACACTTAGGAGCAGAGAGAAAATTGAGGGAAGTAAACTTCTCTTATCTACCTGCTTCATGGTCAGAGGAGGCAGGGCCTCCACTTTTAACTTTGTTGAAGATCAGTGGCAATCCTGGGATAAAATCCACTCCACATGTTAGATACTACCAAGTTTGCAAATGCAGAGGGAGCGGGGGGGGTGGAGAAAGCAAGAGATAATTAAGCAATATCACACGAGAAGGAGTGTGTTATACTGAATATCAGCACGGCTGTGATTCGGTCGTAGGTACGAGGCCGCAGACAACAGATTATTATTTGTTTGTTTATTTAATCATTTATTTTGGCTCCGTCAAGAAAAAATAGTTCCGCAACGGGACTGTTCAACTGGACTGTTGCCTAGTAACCTGAACACAAACTAGCTACTTTGTATCGTGTACATTTATTTGTACATTTCCATGTATTGTGCAACCAGTGAAATATGACTCGGTTGACAGTCGCTTTGGTGGCATGTGTGAATGTGATTCAGAGTCAGACCCGTTGACATCAGACAGCACGCTGCTCCATCGTTTTCTAGTGTGCACATTATAGTCAAATATCAACATGAGTCAACTCTCTAACAATGAATACGGTGAGGTATCCAGTAGTACACAGTCTATTCTAGCACAAGCAATTGAATCAGACGCGCCTCTTGAACTCACACTAATGTCCGCAGGTTAGAACAGCAGTACGATGGCGCAGGTCCGCTCTACAATGTAGTCTAATTAACGGTCA
This sequence comes from Nansenia antarctica, assembly GCF_963989245.1. Lineage (NCBI taxonomy): Eukaryota > Metazoa > Chordata > Actinopteri > Argentiniformes > Microstomatidae > Nansenia > Nansenia antarctica. The sequence goes on from NC_137682.1 coordinate 23,006,289, forward strand.
TTTAGAACACCTGTGCGGCAGAGTGATACATATAGTTAAAAGTCCCAGTGCTGTTATACTGTATATCGTAACTTGTCAGGTTGGGGATCGCTCTACCTTGGAGCGACCCGTTGGCGCCCCCTATGTTGTGTACTGTTTCTGTTTATGACTGCACTATCGACCTTCTACCGGGTACGTTGCCGCCACGGGGACGCTTGTTTTCCCTTTCTCGCCCGGAGACTCTCGCCATGAACAACTACATCACGGAGGCACTGGCCGCGGGTCAGATCCGCCCCTCCACCTCGCCGGCTGGCGCAGGCTTCTTCTTCGTGGCGAAGAAGGACGGGGGACAGCGTCCCTGCATTGATTACCGGGGGCTGAATGACATTACGATTAAGAATCGGTACCCCCTTCCTCTGATGGATACCGCCTTCGAATCGCTGCAGGGGGCGCGACTGTTTACGAAATTGGACCTTCGCAACGCTTACAATCTGGTGAGGATGAGGGAGGGGGACGAATGGAAAACCGCCTTTAACACACCCAATGGACATTACGAATATCTGGTTATGCCGTTTGGCCTCGCCAACGCTCCCGCAGTGTTTCAAGCGCTGGTAAACGATGTACTGCGGGATTTAATCGGTCACTCAGTTTTTGTTTATCTGGACGATATTCTTATTTTTTCCAAGGACATTGCTCAACACCAACAACATGTCAGTCAAGTCCTCCAGCGTCTCCTCCACCACCAACTGTTTGTGAAAGCGGAAAAATGTGTTTTCATGCCGACACAGTTTCGTTTTTAGGCTTCATTGTGACAAGGGGGGATTTACCGATGGATCCTGCTAAAGTTAGCGCCGTATTAGACTGGCCCCGTCCCTCCTCACTCAAACAGCTACAGCGTTTTTTAGGATTTGCGAACTTTTATAGACGGTTTATCCGTAACTTTAGCGCCCTAGCTGCCCCTCTTACGGCTCTCACCAGGACCACCCTGCAGGCCTTCGTCTGGTCCACGGAGGCGGAGAGCGCCTTCGTGGACCTCAAACAGCGGTTCACCTCTGCCCCTGTCCTAGTCCACCCAGACCCGGACATACCATTTCTGGTGGAGGTGGACGCCTCTGACATAGCGGTGGGAGGAGTGCTCTCCCAGAGGTGCGTGAAGGACGGGAAGGTGCACCCGTGCGCCTTTTTTTCACGTCGGCTGTCATCAGCGGAACGGAACTACGATGTAGGGAATCGGGAGCTTTTGGCTATTAAATTAGCCTTGGAGGAGTGGAGACAGTGGCTGGAGGGGGCCGTGCAGCCCTTTGTAGTATGGACCGACCACAAAAACCTGGCCTACATTCAGGGGGCGAAGCGGCTCAATTCACGCCAAGCCAGGTGGGCGCTGTTTTTCACTCGCTTCCGCTTCTCCATCTCCTTTAGGCCAGGGTCTAAGAACACTAAGCCAGACGCCCTTTCCCGACAGTTTGACCCGGTGGACCTAGTAGAGAGAAGCCACCCCATTGTCCCAGAGACCCTCATTGTTGCCCCTGTGTCATGGGGGATTGATAGTGTGGTAAGGACGGCACTCAGACGGGAGCCTGATCCTGGGGGGGGACCTCCGGGGAGGCTTTATGTCCCCAAGGCCGCGCGCTCACGGCTGCTTCAATGGGCGCATGCGTCGTCTCTCACCGGTCACCCCGGGGCTGCCAGGACCCTGGACTTTATTCGTAGGAGGTTCTGGTGGCCCACAGCGGAGAGGGATACGCGCGCCTTTGTGGCAGCCTGTCCGGTGTGCGCGCGCAGCTAAACCTCCCTCAGCCCTCAGCAGGGCTCCTCCGACCTCTCCCCATCCCCAAACGTCCTTGGTCCCACATCCTTGGACTTCATCTCGGGTCTCCCTCCCTCCGACGGGTTCACTACCATCCTGGTGGTGGTGGACCGATTCTCCAAGGCGGCCCATTTCATTCCTCTCCCCAAGCTCCCCTCAGCCCGAGAGACGGCCGACCTGGTGGTGCAGCACGTCTTTCGGGTGCACGGTCTTCCGCAGGACGTGGTGTCTGATCGGGGGCCCCAGTTCGCTTCCAGGTTCTGGAAGGCGTTCGCTACCAGCCTCGGCGCCTCCGTCAGCCTGTCCTCCGGCTTCCATCCACAATCCAATGGGCAGACGGAGCGCGTCAACCAGGACCTGGAGGGCGTGCTGAGGTGCTACGTCTCCGGCAATCCGGCGACATGGAGCCGACGGCTGGCGTGGGCGGAGTACGCCCACAACACCCTCCTCTGCTCTTCCACTGGACTGTCCCCCTTTCAATGTCAGTATGGTTACCAACCCCCCCTATTCCCTGTGCAGGAGGAGGAGGCGGAAGTGCCCTCCGTCCAGGCCCACGTCGGTCGCTGTCGTCGGACCTGGAGGCGGGTGAGGGCGGCGCTTCAGCGGGCTTCGGTCCGGTCCCAGCTTCAGGCCAACCGCAGGCGTCGCCCGGCCCCGATCTTTCGCCCGGGGCAGAAGGTATGGCTCTCGACCCGGGACCTTCCTCTCCGGGTTGAGTCGAGGAAACTGGCGCCTCGGTTCGTGGGACCCTTCAAGGTGGTGCGGCGGGTGAACCCGGTGGCATATAAACTGCTACTTCCACCATCCATGCGGGTTCATCCCACCTTTCATGTGTCCCTCCTGAAACCGTTCCTTACTTGCCCCCTGGCCCCACCACCCCCCCCTGTCCCCCCGCCGCGCATCGTTGATGGACAAACGGTGTACACGGTGAGGAGGGTCATGAATTGCCGGCGGAGGGGTAGGGGGTTTCAGTTTTTGGTGGACTGGGAGGGGTATGGGCCGGAGGAACGGTCCTGGGTGCCTCAGAGGGATATACTGGACCCTTCCCTGATCGAGGACTATCGACGTTTACATCCTGAGGCACCCAGGTGAACGGCAGGTGCCGTTCGTCGGGGGGGGATACTGTCAGGTTGGGGATCGCTCTACCTTGGAGCGACCCGTTGGCGCCCCCTATGTTGTGTACTGTTTCTCTGTCTGTCCTAATTGTCTGTGATTGTGAACAGCTGTGAGTGATTGTCTGGTCTATTTAGTTCCCCCTGTGTTTTCCCTCTGTGTCGATTGTTCACTTTATGTTGCGTCGTGTGTGTGCGTGTTGTCTTAGTCTTGTCGCAGCCTTATTGCTCCTCGTATGCCCAGGAGATAAGTATCGTATGACTATTGCTAATCCTTTGTTTTGCCTTGTTAGGAGACTTGCTTTCTCCACGTTTATTTCATCGCTTACTGTGCGGTTTATTATTTCCTGTTTACTCAAATAAAGAGTACCTTTATTTTGGAATCATATCCCGGCATCGTTTCCATTCTGTTCTGCTCTGCATCTGGGTCCAAACACATTGACTAACCGTAACAGTAACTCATGGAATGCCTCTTGTCCAATCAAATTACTTGGTCGGAACTAACTGTTGTATAAGAAGAATGGAAGCACGTTGTACAACAATTTAGATCTGTAGGTTCACAGGTGGGTGTGGCTTATTCAGAAGAACAACTTTTATGATGTCTGAAGAAACGGCAGGAATTCAGGAATACAATGGGATTGAATACAATTCGGAACTCTGTTACAAATATGTCATAGGTCTGCAATCACAGGTGTCTTTTCTAGACTGTCAATAGTTTCAGCTTTTTTTTCTTTTTGTGGGGGGGTTTCCATACTTTTCCTGGTGTGGAAATTGTCAATATTTTATACCAGACTTTTCCAGACTTTCCAGACCTGACAGATTTGAATTTAAATTATTTTCCACAATTATGTTTGGCAGAGACTTTATATTTTCTTGATGGCAAAATCTATATAATATTGATAATCTGACTCCAATGTAATTATCACTATGTGCAAAGAATTGTATTTAGTGCAAGAAAGGTAGAGAGAATAGAGAGAGAGAGAGATGTATGGGGGGGGGGGATGACACATGCATGCTGCCTTCTCTATACTTCACTGCCGACTCTGTGTATCACAGTTCTCTACACTTTATATCTAACTCATTGTCCCGTAGCACATCACTGTGTACTCTATGATCTGGTTTCCTGGCCTACCTTAAACATTCTAAGACCCTCATCATTAGAAATGTCAGAAAGAACATGTATACCTTTATCACTCCATTGGGGATATGAAAAGGGAACTTTTCCGGTTAGAAGAGCGAAATTGTGGAAGATAGGAGTATGGGTGTGCCACTTTAACTGAGAGTGAGTTGCCTTCTCGACAGCCAGCCATACTGATAAAAGAGAGGACATTATAGGGCCCAGCTTAGATTTGGGTAGATAGACCTGAGTACACTAAGTCCTGTAAGCGGTGAGGGGAAGCCAAATGTTCCTCTATCGCTCGCCATGAAACCGATGCATTACAATCTAACCAGGTTGATAAAGGGCGCAGCACATACGCCCAAAAATACATTTTAAAATTGGGGACAGCTAGACCTCCATCCTGTCTGCTGCGCTGTAGAGTGGATAGTTTTAAGCGAGGGCGCTTGCCTTTCCAAATAAATGTTGATATAAGACTATGGATCTTGTCCAAGTAACTCTTGGGAGGTGAGATTGGCAACATATTGGAATAAAAATTTACCCTGGGAAGAACATCCATTTTGACAATGGAGACACGTGCTTGTAGGGAGTGTGGATGAAGTGACCATCTATTCATGTCTGCCTCCACTCTGCTTAAGATGCCTTGGAAGTTTTTGGTTACAACTGAATACAGAGAGGGAAAGATATCTACCCCGAGGTATTTAAAAGACTTAACGACTGGAATGTGAGATGGTAGGGTAGATGGATCAAGAGAAGTACTGAGAGACATTAATGAAGACTTGGACCAATTGATCTTGTAGCCTGACAGAGTGCCAAACTCTTCAAAAGTGTCCAACACTCTGGGAATGGATGCTGCAGCCTTATCCATATATAACAGAATATCGTCGGCGAATAATGAAATGTGGTGTGATGTATTACAAAACTTGATAGAGGAGATAAGAGGGTGTTGCCGAATCTTTTGAGCTAATGGCTCGAGTGAGAGACAGAATAGGATTGGCAAGAGCGGACATCCCTGCCTAGAGCCCCTTGACATTTTAAAAGAAGGTGACATTATATTTCCTGTAGTGACCATAGCTGAGGGGTTTGAATACAAAACTTTGATCAATTTAGTGAAGTCTGAACCTAAGCCAAATTTGTCTAGTACCAGCCACAGATAGTCCCATTCCAGCCTGTCAAAAGCTTTTTCAGCGTCAGTCTAATGATAGGACTGCACATGGAGACTTAACCCTTTTAGACCTAATTTTATATTCCTATTTTCATATGTTCATATTCCGGAATATGGCATTCCGATACAAGAACATTTTTGGTGTTTTCATATTACATCACAGAGCCAAAAATGATATGACCATTTTAAAGAGAAGAGCTAGTACTTTTAAATGGTATCAATGTTTATTTTATTATTTGAGAATAACTATCCTTTATCCAGCAGATTTCACACAGCAATCTTTACAAAAATCTTCTCCGGCTGCCATACTCCATCAGAAAACTGCATTTTAAACCATTTTACTTACAAGCTTGAAGGAAAGTTAGAGGGTATGAGGCATGCACAATTCTGTTGGCAATTCAGAATAGAAGACAGGTTAGAAATATCTTATATTGTTCAAGAGTAATGACCATTCTAGTGATTAGTGACATGGAGGAAAAAGAAAATCGGAATTGGGTTTTATAGGTTTTTAGTCAAGAATAAAAGTATTTTGTAATGTTTTGGCTGTAAAAATGTCAGATAATGTCCTGTGAGTAAATGCCTTTGCTCCTTTTGTCAGGATTACTTCAGCTTTCAATATCTGACATTACTGAAATGTTTTGAGGGAAGAAAAACACAAAAACGGAATTGATTTTAGAGGGTTTTTAGTTAAATTAAATTGACTATATACAAATAATTAAGAACAGACTATATACAAATAATTTAGAACAGACTATATACAAATAATTAAGAACAGACTATATACAAATGATTTAGAACAGACTATATACAAATAATTAAGAACAGACTATATACAAATAATTTAGAACAGACTATATACAAATAATTAAGAACAGACTATATACAAATGATTTAGAACAGACTATTATACAAATAATTAAGAACAGACTATATACACAAGCTATGCCTCACAAGCAAGATCCAGGTGTTAGTCAACAAAAACAAAGGCCCAGGCCTAAAAGAAAGTGAGATGGAGAGCTCTGGTGGACGCCCTATGCCCCTCAACGGGGTGAAGAGGACTAACTAACTAACTATATACAGACAGGCCTACTGTACTCAGTCGTGGTACAGAGTGAAACAGTTCCTGTCGAGTTGAAGGCAGAGGCCCACACCACACTCTCTACATCTCCAAGGAGTGTTTCTTTTGCACAGAGTGCACCTCTTTCTCCCCAGGGTGGCTCTCACGGTCTTGCCCTTCCCCTGACCGTCGCTCACAGGGACAGGGAAATGGCCCTGGCTGGGGATCCTCTTCGTCCTGCCATGCAGTGGCACTCCCAGGAGCTGGGCAGTCAGCTGCTCCTGGAAGTCCTGGCGTGTCATGTGTCCCTGAAACAAAATCAGAATCAGATTTACTCTTGCCGGGGGTTTTCACACATACATGTAATTTGCTTTGGAATGTTGGTGCATAACAATAAGTAGACAAGCATACAAAAGGTGCAAGGACAAGACAGGACAGTGCAAAATACAGAAGAGTACAATTACATACCTCCTGCTTGCTTTTACATAGCTCCTTGTGGACTATGTAGCTGTTTGTCATACTAATGTCCACAAAGTGCTGGAACACAGTAATAGGCCACCGCCTGGTTTTGCGGTGGACAGAGTTTGTCCCCAGCATCTGGTCAGATGTATCAACACCCCCCATGTACTTATTATACTCCCCGACAGCTGTGGGCCTGGGGATGGGGACCCTCTCATTTTGTCCATCAGCTAGATAGATAGGAGAGAAAAGGAGGGTGCACATTGTCACAATGGTAATTCAATGTGTTTTGCTCCTGTCATTTATTCATCAACTGACAAAAAGGTTACATTACAGCATTATGTCAATACCTGTCTTCTGCCAGCGCAGTACCGTCTCGCCAGTGTAGACTGGATGGACATTGGTGCACATGGACACCTCTCTCGTGTCCATCCACTTTACAAAGAGCAGAAAAAAGCAATTTGTTTATTATTAATATAATATATTAATATATTAATATATATAACAATTATAATTGTTTGTTAATTTATTTTTATAACCAAAAAGTTAGGCTACAAATGTGTTAGGCTACAACAAACAAACAAACAAAAAAAAACTCACTCTGACGAAATCACGTCCCCGCTGTCGTCCTGGATAAATCGAGATGGAGGTTTTGACACCCTCAATGATTTCCGAGACATTTTTAATAATAATAATAATACTTGTTTACCCTCGAGAGATAGCAAAGACTATTTCATCGTTTCCAAAGCTTCAGAATAGGTTAGGGAACAATTTCTACGATAGCAAACCCTCCTCCATTTTGTAAAACTTTGCCTCCGCCTTCATGGACTCTGAGAATGTCGTCACGTCACATTTTACCGTAATAACCTATATGTTGGTTGAAGTGCAACATCTCAGCTTTCAGGGACAGTTGGAATTTTTTCGATTGCACAAACCGTTTAGAAATTACGGTAATTTCAATGTTGTGTGCGGATTTGTGCCGGCGGCGGCACATTTCAGGAGAGAAGTGGAGTACATGGAGCAATCTACGAATATCGTCCGCAGCTTGGCGAGTTTTTATGAAGCCTGTTTGGTCATGATGAACGAGTTTGGTCATATGCACGTCAAGTCTAGAGGCCAGCACCTTGGCATAAATCTTTACATCGGCATTCAATATTGATAATGCTCTGTAGCTGCTACAGAGGGTGGGGTCCTTGTTAGGTTTTTAAAGGAGAGATAGAATGGCAGAGTTGGCGTCCCTATTGAAACACCCTTTCTCAACAGAAGTAGTAATCATGTCTAACATGAATTGGCCTAACACATCCCAGAAGGTAAGGTAGAATTCAGGAGGGATGCCATCCCAACCCGGCGATTTACCCTTCTTCATCTTTTGAATAGCGTTTATCAGTTCCTCCAGGGATATTGGAGTCTGCAGCTGGTCAGATTCGTCCTTATTCAGGGAGGGAAGATCTAGGCTCTGCAAAAAAGTTTTACAATTGTCCCTGTCTAGAATGACCTCGGAAGAATATAGCTTACAATAGAAGTTACGGAATTCAGAGTTAATTGCTTTGGGGTCGGAGATGGTATCATGAGAATCACTAGGCTTGATAGTTGATATGGTTGAGAATTTTTCGTCGTGTTTCAGTCTAAGGGCTAGGAGGTGGCTAGGTCTGGGGCCGTTAAAATAATAATTTCGTCTAGTCTTATGGATTAAGAATTCAGCTCGTCGTCTAAGAAGAGAGTTAAGTCCTAATTTGGTAATACGGATATTCCGGTCCCTAGTTTCAGAGAAAGATATCTGCTGCTGTTTTTCCAGTGTTGCAAGATCGGATTCTATCTCATCAATTCTGCCCAACCGAGTCTTGTTAAGGTGGGATGAAAAAGATATTGAAACGTTCCTGATACACCCTTTCAACGCATACCAAAAGATACGAGGGTCATCAACACTACCAACATTCTCAGATACAAATTTATCAAGCTCGCTCCTAAAATAAGTACAATAATCAATATTTTTCAGAAGGGTTGTATTGAAGCGCCAGTGTGATGCTTTAGTTGGTGTATTAGCTAAAGTCAATGTGACCATAGTGACACAGTGATCAGAAAGTGGACAAGGAAACATTAATGCATCATGTAATTCAGAAATGGATGGAGAAATGAAAATGTAATCTATACGCGAGTATGTTTTATGTCTGTTGGAAAAGAAGCTGTATTGTTTAACCGAGGGGTTAATAACTCTGAATGTGTCCAGGAGGTTAAAGTCTGATATAAAACGTGACAGAAAGGCCGATGCTGAATTTTGGGAGTGAGAATGTTGGTCCTGAGGATGTGAGCGATCTAAGGCAGGGTCCAGGGTCGCATTCATGTCCCCACCCATGATCAAAGCATAATCCTGCAACTCTGACATTATCACTGACAGTTGTTGGAAAAACTCTTTGTCAAAAGGGTTGGGGGCATAAACAGACAAGAACGCCAGCTTTCGCCCAGCAATAATGGTTTTGATCAGTGAGACCCGCCCATCAGCACTGCCAGACTGCCAGCACTCTCCAGGACATTTATAGATAGGGAGCGTTTTGTTACAATAAGAGAACCACGGGATTTGGAATTATATGAAGCCGACGCTGCTATACAGTAGTGTCTGTTAGCAAAACGACGTACATCAGCTGCTTTAAGATGTGACTCCTGTACAAATGCTATATCAAACTTCTTCCTATAGAGGTAATCTAGACATGCCGCACGTTTGATCGGGCCATTTAAACCATTCACATTCCAGCTGGCTATTTGAAGAGTTGTCATACTAGATGAGAGTTGGGCTGTGTAGAAAGAGGGGCAACAGTAGGAATTACCCACTCCCTAGAAATGACCAACAGGAGTAGTAGACCTGTGGGTCCGGTAAACGAAGACAGTACATTGTAATGAACATCAATATAGTGAGAACAAGAAGAACTATAACACCCCCCACCCATATCGCCAAAATACCCAGAAATGCCACCAAATAACGTGTGACAAGAAAAATAAAAAATAAAATAAACAGACATATTCCCCATATCCCCAAAAAACATTAGACACCTGACGCTGAGAACGGGGGCTATAAACACAGTCACCTAGCCCGTTCCCTTAACCAAAACAGTTGCCTACATAGGCAGTATTGGGTAACTATCCCATAAAAAGAAAAAACTATATTATTCTGATGCATAATTTTCTATGATAGGCTTAATAATTTTCGGTCCTTTAAATCAGTGTTTTTCAACCAGTGTGCCGCGGCACAGAGATCATCAGATGTGCCGTGGGAAATGATCAAATTCCACTTAATTGGTCCAGAAAAATGAAGACGCAAAAAAAAATAATAAAAAAAAATCATACAGCTCTCGTATGGTTGCGCATAGGTGGTAGGCCTGTAGGTGGCGGTAGCGCGATTAATAGCTTAATCTGACGTTGTTGATTTTTATGTGACACTGCTCACAACAAAGATGGATAAATATTTGAAGAAAGATCCTGCTGCACCGACTCCATTGTGCTTTGTGGTGGACAGCTATCAAACGGTGCCATGGTCCCTAGCAAGCTTAAACACAATCTGCAAACAAAACACCCGTCACTCCAAAACAAGGACACAGACTACAGAAACAGGCAACTTGCGAATGCACGTTCTCACAGCTCTAAACGACGCAGAGCAAAGCGAATTTTATCAAAAACTCTGATTCCAAGTGAAGCAAATGTTCTAGTGAGAACACACCCTAAGAGACATTAATATTACTGGACTGCAAAGCCATTGTGAACACGATGCTTAGCTCTGATGTCATTAAAGAAATTGCCAAAGTTCCCCTCTCGATTAAGACGATTGCCAGACGCATTGCTGACATGTCTGCAGACATCGAAAGTGTTGTTTTGAAGAAGATACGTGGCAGTGGGCAGTTTGCAACTTGAGTCTTGGCTCAACTCTTGGCCAATGCACGCTTTGTGGATGGAGACACAATCACAGAAAATGTCTTTTTTGCAAGACATTGCATAAAAAAAACAACAGGGGAAGAAATATTTCAGATCACATCAGAGTATGTCGAACAAGGAGGACTTCAGTGGAACAGAGTGTAAGTGTCTGCACTGATATAGCAGCAGCTATGTTGCCGAGACTTTACCAGCGGAGATATCTGATGTGTTGAATGCTGTTGTTCCTATGGTAAACTTTGTAAACACAAGACCTCTGAAAAGCCGCTTATTTGCAGCATTATGTGAAGAGATGGGAGCGGAGCATAAGACTTTATTGCTCCATACGGCGGTCCGATGATTGTCCCGCGGAAAAGTGCCGGCCCGCGTATTTGAGTTACGGGAGGAGCTGAAAACCTTTTAACTGCTGAGAAGTGTGATGACGCAAAGCTGCTCGCAAGTGACAAATTGTGCGCAAGGCTCGCATACATGGCCAACATACAGGGCCAGGCTTCGCACTGAGTGAGTATAACGACAAGTTCTTATAATGTTAAGTATATGATAGGCTACTATGTATCATTTTGTAACATTTGAGATGGCGGTGTGCCGTGGGATTTTTTCAAGGTAAGAAATGTGCCGTGCCACAAAAAAGGTTGAAAAACACTGCTTTAAATCACCATCAAGTAGGCTATATTGGCCTAATGGTAATGTTAACTCAGCAACCTAATCAGGGATTTGAAACATAAGCAATTTTAACACTACCCTTTCGTATGTCCTGACATGTGGCAGTTAGTGAAATAAAATAAAATAAAAAAGGATAACTAGCCTAATTAAATAGAAATGACCAAGCGCTCAGTGGTTTAACACCAACCATCCAACCTGTACTCCTGCGTGTGCGAGAACGATCACCAAATTGCGTTCAGTCCCCAGCCTCCAATGGCTTCTGTGCGTTGAGGAAGTCCTCTGCTTCGGCATGCGAGTCGAAGACACGCTGATGGGAACCGTGGATCACTTTAAGCCTGGCCGGATAAAGGAGGAAAGATTGGAACCCTCGCCTCTTCGCGATGTCCATGGCAGTAGAGAAGAGTCGGCGCCGAGCGATGGTGTGTTGGCTGTAGTCAGCGGAGAAGCGGATGCTCCTCTCGCCGAGGTTGAGCGGTGTCAGCCGGGCAGCTTTGAGGATCCTGTCGCGGTCTGTGAATCGTAACATCTTGCAAATGAGGGTCTGTGAGCCATTGGCATTGGCATTACCGGGAAGAGGGAGACGATGTGCCCTCATGACTTCTAACGTCTCTCCGCTCAAGTTGGGGAACCATTTGGGAAGATTGGAGGAGATGTATTGGACCGCGTTGGAACCCTCGTTTCCCTCAGGTATTCCCATAATGCGTATGTTGTCACGTCGGCTACGATCCTCTAAATCACCTAGCTTAGCTTCGAGGTTAGCCTTGTTATCAACTGTAGTTTCCTCAGCTTTCTCCATCTTTTTACGAAAGTTCAGTGCATTCACCGTGGAGTTTCTGCACGTCTTTTGTACAGTTAGCTAGGTCGGTCTTGATTGCATCAAGTTTGCCGTTCATACCAGAGAATTGGTTTTCAATGAAAAGACGTTGATCCTCCATAGCCTTACTCAGCATGTTCGCTAGCTCGTTTGTCTCCACTTCGTCTTGAGAAGATTCTGGGTCAGGAGAGGATGGCTTGGACTTTCTTGTGTGGGGCATTTTGAGCTATCAGTTGTTAAATAACATTTACTGTATCAGAATTATTAAATAAAAGTTGACTATGAGTAGTTTCAAAAGAAATAAGGGAAATAGGGCAGGAGCGAGCGCGCTAAGCAGCCATCTCTTCTGCAGGTCACGTGACTCTTCAAGCCGCTCTACTATTAAAGTAATTTACTATAACAATGGTTGTGGCGCATACTTACGCCAAATTTGAGTTGTTCCCTTCGGTTCACGCGAGTCCACTATCGGCGATCGTTATATAGAACACCTCTGCCACGTGACACTCCGTCCAAAACATGTGGACACACATGCGCTCAAATAAGGTATTTTACTTCACTAACTTTCTAAACATGGACATGTTTCATATGTGCTGCACATATATGCTCACATATATCTGACAACCGCAAACATTATTTTACACATGAACTACGCCAGCTAACTGTCAACAGTCTCTCCAAGTATATCCAGCTGCATCCGACACGCGCTTCACCCGGACGCATGAAGACCATATTTGGTTCGAGCGCGTGATCATACCTCGCCTGCATATTTGGTTCGGACTACGTCATCGCCTTACTACGGTGGCTGAGGACGATTTCAAGTATTTATGGATATGACAGATCATTCGCTTACTATGCATTTCGATATGAGATAGATCAATTTTTGTATTTCAAGTACTTATGGATATGACCGATCGTATTTATGGATATTTTGATATGAGATAGATCTTTTATGAGATAGATAATTTTCGTATTTCAAGTATTTATGGATATGACAGATAATTTTCGTCCTATTCACTTAATGCTTAGTTTTTAAAACAAACCAAATTAACACATTTCCAGCAATGGATTCTACAGTTAGGCCCATATATATTTGGTCACAGACAGAATTTGTGTTATTTTAGCTGTTTACCAAAACATCTTAGTTACAGTCACACACAAGTGTGGCCATCTCAAAGGTATCACCAAATGAATGGGCATACCTAACTTAGTTGGAAAGGACACCTAAAGTGTTTTTCTACTCTGTTTGGTTCCAAAATTAAGCATGTTTTAACATTAGACACGGTGGACTGGCGGCCATCTTGAATTTGACCTCTCCCGGGCCTCTGGGGTCAAATCTGACTTCCCTCCACATCTGAAAATAAACCTTATGGTATGTACTAACTATGGTAGAAATGTCATGCTTTCTTCAAAAAGTGCACAATTATTGTGCTAAGCCGCTCTACTATTTTTTTTTGTAATCAATTATTTATTGCAAAACAGTACACATGAAAAACTCACATTATTACACCAAACAAAATAAGTGTCTGTTCTGATTTTTTTTTTCTTCCCTTATCTTACACCCCCCCCCCCCCCCCCCACTATAAACACATGAGTAACCCCCCCCCCCCCCCCATGGCGATAACATCCCTTCCACCCCCCCCCCCCCCCCGCCCATAGTTCTTCATTACACTATATTTGGTATATCATACAATCATAATAATACAACAATTACAGGTTAACTTCACATACAACACAGCCTACAAACACAGTCACTCCATCAACTCTTTTATCTTATGTATTGCAGAGGTCCATGTTTGAATTGTCCTTTCTTTAGCTCCATGTATTCTGGCTATAGATTGTTCCATGTATAGTATGTCCAGGAAAGACAGCAGCCATTGTTTACGCGTAAGAGTATGTGGAGGATTCCATCGTAATGCTAACATCTTTTTGGCTGCGGTAAGACCAGCAAATAAAACACGAAACATGGAAGCTGACAGATCCAATGATGAAGTATCATTCAAGATCCAAAATCTCGGACAACAAGGTATATGGATCCCCAATAGGTTAGATAAAGTGGAAGATATTAGTTTCCAAAATGCCGCCACCCCAGGACATTCCCAGTACATGTGTAAAAAGGAGCCCACATGACCGAGTGAACACAGATCACAAATTGAGGAGGGTATGATTTTCATGAGGTGGCGTCTTCTCGGAGTGAGGTATAACCTGTGTAAGAAGTTAAAGTGAATAAGCTTATGATTAGGATTTTTAGATGTGATATCCAGGTTGTCCCAAACAGTCATCCAATCAATATCCCCATCAGAAAAATCAAGGTCTCTCTCCCATACCTGGTGAACAGCAAGAGGTTTACAGGAAGCTTCTAGTAAATGAGTGTATAATTTAGAGACTAAACCCCTTGTCTGTACTCCCACATCTAACATCGTGTGAAGCTCATGGGTATATAGAGATTGTCCCCAGGGAACACCATATGCACGCATGGAAGATCAAGTTGCAGGTAAAGAAAAAATGAGAACCCTGGTAAATTGTAGGTCGTACGCAGATCATTAAACATTCTAAGACCCTCATCATTAGAAATGTCAGAAAGAACATGTATACCTTTATCACTCCATTGGGGATATGAAAAGGGAACTTTTCCAGTTAGAAGAGCGAAATTGTGGAAGATGGGAGTATGGGTGTGCCACTTTAACTGAGAGTGAGTTGCCTTCTCGACAGCCAGCCATACTGATAAAAGAGAGGACATTATAGGGCCCAGCTTAGATTTGGGTAGATAGACCTGAGTACACTAAATCCTGTAAGCGGTGAGGGGAAGCCAAATTTTCCTCTATCGCTCGCCATGAAACCGATGCATTACAATCTAACCAGGTTGATAAAGGGCGCAGCACATACGCCCAAAAATACATTTTAAAATTGGGGACCGCTAGACCTCCATCCTGTCTGCTGCACTGTAGAGTGGATAGTTTTAAGCGAGGGCGCTTGCCTTTCCAAATAAATGTTGATATAAGACTATGGATCTTGTCCAAGTAACTCTTGGGAGGTGAGATTGGCAACATATTGGAATAAAAATTTACCCTGGGAAGAACATCCATTTTGACAATGGAGACACGTGCTTGTAGGGAGTGTGGATGAAGTGACCATCTATTCATGTCTGCCTCCACTCTGCTTAAGATGCCTTGGAAGTTTTTGGTTACAACTGAATACAGAGAGGGAAAGATATCTACCCCGAGGTATTTAAAAGACTGGAATGTGAGATGGTAGGGTAGATGGAAGAGAAGAGAAGTACTGAGAGACATTAACACTAGGACCGCCACGGGATCGCCATTCATTCCACCGCAATCAGGTGTGAAACAGCACCAGCAGATTTTAACATGGAGAAGAGTGTACTGACGGACAAGGATCGCTGGAGGGCGATGTCACACAAGGCCGTCTGCCAGGCTCCGACGCCTTTTTCCCAGAATGCATTTCGCACCGGCGAGCAGACAGCGATTTGAATCCTCCATTTAAAAAAATAATTAAAAAAACTGTAATTTTGCCTTTACAAGGGTTAACATGTCATTTTATGAAGTTTTAATATGTTTTAAGGTGAGAAAGTACCAATATATATTCCCAAAATGTGTCCAGTTTATCAAAATAACCCGTTTATATATCTCCTCTGACGATTTTTCTGTCTGAGTTCGCTAGCATGCGTTCGTAAATTCGCCCTGGAAATCTGGTCAGCACCCATGGAATGCCTCTTGTCCAATCAAATTACCTGGTCCCTTTATGACGTTGAACCCGGTGTGCGCTCCGGCGCTCTCATAGCGAATTTACGAACGCACCCTGCGGTTTCACTTTCATTCATAAAATTCCCCCCGTCTGTGTTGAAGCACTTCTACTGACTATAGCTTCTTACATAGCTGTAAATAGTGTTATTTTATTTATTATTACCAAGGCTACAGAAACATGTTCACACAATGACAAACAATGGCAATCTAATGTTCGAAAACTATTATTATCAATATATTGATACATCTTCTCCTTTCTTTCCTGTCTGTCTTCACTATAGGCCTATCTGTCCAAAAATAAAAGTTGAAACAAACTAAATAATTACACTCTGCAATTGGCTACTACAATGTTGCCAAAATCAACGATCTAATGTTCGAAAACTCTACAAATATTAATCTGTAGGCTACAACCGTCTTGCCTGTTGTCTATTACAGTTTTTCTCAATTGCTTTGGTGCATTTCTCTGATCAGAATTGAAATTCTCATAACTGTTAGTTCAACCTCCACAACATTTAGTCATTTGTGCACATCATAGTAGCAGTTTCTCATTCCTTCAAACAAATTGCAAATGCTTTTGGACATGCATCAATTGCTGTCATACAATTCTCTTCTGTTTTATAACATTATCTTTGCTTATGTCATGTCAGTCAAAATGAACTATACTTTTGGATGCTGAATAGTCATTCCCTATCAAACGAATAGTCCTCATTTCATTGCTTGAGTCATTACATCCAAAAATGTTGAACAAGTTGTCAAAATCTGTCAAGCAAATTGTATACATTTCTTTATCATTTTTCCTGAAAATGGAAACAATTGAAACAAATTGAACAATTTCTCTCAGGTGAACCTCAGCTTTCACTGATGAGGAGGAGTGTGTGAAGCATTCATTGTAACCAATGATAAGCCACTTCTCCACAGTCACTCAGAGCTGAATCCCATGAACCCTCAATTGGCAAGCATATATGAACCGAGCAGGACACAGTGTGTACCATTTCAACAATACTGTGACACAGAAATGGAAGGTCAGCATCGTGGAAGAGGGGCGAGGATGCGGGGAGGAAGGGGAAGGGGAAGGGGACAAAACAGGGGAAGAGGAAGAAGAGGCCAAGTACATAGGCAGATTTCAGATGAAATTAGGGCTACAATTGTGGACCATGTAGTCAATCACGGCCTCACAATGGCTGAGGCTGGTCGAAGGGTGCAGCCAAATGTTGGGAGAACCACTGTGAATTCAATTATTCAAACATTTCGTCGGGAGAACAGGTGTGTATATTGGACAGTAATTCAGCACTAAACTATCTGCACTGCACTACTGTCATTGTGTCATACATGAAGCTTACAGTGGGACAAGAACTTGTCGTCACTTTTTACATTTTACATTTAGATTTACAGATTTACTGCAGCACAGATTTACTGTATTGTAGTGTAAAGTAGTGTTACAATATTTACAGTATGGTACTGTATTGCAGCATTTTACAAGTGGGAAGCACTGTTATTGTACACTACAGTAATATGGGTTAAAGCAGTATATCTCATGTTTACTGTACATTACTCTAATTTTACTCTGCACCACATAGGATTGCAAGACAACCTCACAGAGGTGGAAGAGGGCCCATTTTTACTCCGCAACAAGAGGAAGCCATTTGTGCAATGGTGATTGCAAACAATGCCATAAGGTTGAGAGAGATCCAGAGCGCTGTTATAGAGGATGACAATATCTTTGGCAATATTGAATCCGTTTCAATCTCTACAATTGACAGAGTGCTTAGGAGAAATGAAATGCGCATGAAACAACTGTATAATGTGCCATTTGAACGGAACAGTGACAGAGTGAAGGAGATCCGTCACCAGTATGTACAGCAGGGTTTCCGTTAGAAAAAATTGCCGCCGGACATCGTGTCCGGGAAGATTTCGATTTACCGGACAAACGTGAGATATTCACGATATTCATCATATTAAAATATGTTTCTCAGTTTCTCCAGTAAAAAAAAAAAAAAAAACGTTTTAGTAGAAGGCGATAATAGGGAGAAGGTTTTTCCTTCTATCAGTGGCCCCGGGCCTGAGCTAGAGTACTCTTCCTGCAACGAATAGTGGACTGCTGATTCACATGCTTAGTATTCAAATGTATTGATTGTAAGTCGCTTTGGAATAAGGCGTCTGCTAAATGCCAAAAATGTAAATGTAAATGTAAAATATAATATAGCTGTTTGTCGCGGTGATAACTGTTGTGTAGCGGCCTATATATGCCATTTAATGTCTATTTCTCATCCGATACGATTAGATGTGAGCTATATAATATATAATAATATAACATGATTCGCATGCGCGCTATGCCATTATGTCCAGCGCTGAACGGGCGCCTCACTAGGAACTGAACAGACAGCATCGATCAATGAACGGACTCCACATTACGTTAACTGAAGTTTGTTAAATTGTTTGGGATTAATGTGAGTTTTCTATTTTCTCTTTCCAGTTTTACCCTTTTTTAATCAATAAAACAACGTCATTTCTATAACCAGGTGGACAAAAGGAGTACACAGAAGCAGTTGTGCGCTTGTAGGCTCCTACCTGGTCAACAGCCTTTGCAGCATCTAGCGCGGCCAGCGCAACTCGGTGGGCACCACAGTGCACCTGAATGGAAAGCCCAGGCCAGTGACACGGGACAGCTCCACACCTCTCTCGCGGAGCACCTCCACCACTTTGTCAAATATACACTCTGTGCGGTCCCGCACATCATAATTGCCCAGAAAACATGTCTCAACTCTTCCTTTTATTTCCAACTTCACGTATATAATCAGCTTCTTGTCCACGGTGATATTTACTGTCTCATCAATGATAATTCCAATGAAGTCACTCCCCTTTAGCTTTTCATCCAGCTGATTTTTTGCCATGTGAAATGCAACTTGTAGCTGAGAGTGCAGCTTATTGTTAGCCGTTGCATTAGCCTGCTCACAGTGGCCTTTCATAGCGGTTTGCTGTTGCCTCAAACTGACCGCCGATATGTGCTCACTGCACCGCCTGTGATCAGTGAGAGCCGACATTCTCATATTCGTTTCTCCTCTCGTGAATCCGTTATTCCTCCCCAATTTTTTGCACGGTGAGCAGAACATTTTTCCTTTCTCATCTAAACGCAGCCAGGGGAAAGTTTCTTTCCATTCAACTCTGAACTCTGGGTTGCCAGATGGGCCGGGTTACCGCCGAATGGGCTACTAGGTTTAAGCGGTAATAGACTGGTTAGGCTGTAATCCCATCTGGCATCAATCCCATGTGGCACCTGACTATTACCGCTGTTTCGCATAGGCCTGCCTACACATTAGGAGTAATCATCATGCCGGTGTCAAATCATATCATAATAAAAGAAATACATAGCCTATATATTCGTCTTTTTTAAAATAGAAGGAATCAGAATGTGAACTTTAGTGAATTGTATTCAAATTGTGCTTAGAGGGAATTATTTTCACCGGACAATATGTCCGACGACTTTTCAATTTGTTGGACTTCAACAAATTTTACCGGACAAAGACCGGTAATTACCGGTTAACGGAAACCCTGATGTACAGGTAAAACATTTATGTGTTCTATGCATACTCTAATGTTCAGTGCTGTAAACTGGTTACATGACAGTTCATACTGTACAATATGTTGTCCAAAATGCATTATGTTACACAGGAAAAGTTGTTATAGTTTCTCTCTCTCTCTCTCTCTCTCTCTATTCTGGGATAAAGCATGTACTGGAGCTGGACGCCAGGGAACCGCTGCACACATTCATATATCTTGATGAGGTGAGTTTCAATCTGGCAAAAGGTAGAAGGCGTGGCAGAAATCGCATTGGACAGAGAGCCACTGATGTCCCAGGCCAACGAGGAGGGACACATTACAATGTGTGCAGCCGTCTCAGAAAACGGCGTCCTCACCCATATACCCTGTCTTGGTCCATACAACACACAACATCTGCTGACTTTTTTAGACACTCTTTACAGGGACATAATCCCTGAGAATGAGAGGGGTCTAAATGGAGACCATCTGAACAAGTTTGTTGTTGTATGGGATAATGTGAGTTTTCACCACTCAGATCTGGTCAGACAGTGGTTTGCAGCACATGAAAGGATGCTGGTGGAATATCTCCCTCCCTACTCCCCATTCCTGAATCCAATAGAGGAGTTTTTCTCTGCCTGGAGGTGGAAGGTATATGACCGGCATCCACATACCCAAATGGCCTTGCTAGCAGCCATGGATGCTGCATGTGATGACATCACAGCACAGTCCTGCAGAGGGTGGATTCGCCACTCAAGGAGATACTTTCCTCACTGCTTTGCCAGGGATGATATTCGCTGTGATATTGATGAAAATATGTGGCCAGACAGACAGGAACGTCTGGATGCGAATGAATAATTTACAGTACTGTGTATGTTGTATGTCCAATAAGTACTGCAATATTGTTTACAGTTGTGCACAGCTATACCCAAAGGGTGTTTCTTATGTTTGTTGTAAATAAGTTTGTATTTTTCTTTTGCACAATGCTGTGAACACATTTGAATTGCAAAGAGCATATGCAGTAAAAATGTGAAACATAACTATTCAGCGTCTTGTACTTATTTACCTCACTAAATACAGTAATGTGTAACCCACTGTAGATTTCATATGGCCGTGCAAATAGTGTATAGTACTGTCTTGAGCATTTTCAGGTAGTGTCACCAAGATCTGACTTTTTTGCATTGGAAAACACTTACAGAGTGAACTGTCATAATGGTCGCCCTGGTAACCAAGCCGGGCCAGACATTCGCCCCGCTCATCGGCACCTGGCCGCTGTGTGTCTACACCGGTGGGTGTGGCCTCCTGTCCTCCACAACTCTCTTAAGATACCGTTTATCACCGTCATAACTGTGTTCGTTGCCTTTTTTTAGCTGATTTTTAGTTTGTGGTGTTATCATGTCACATGTGACACGTTCTAATGCTTTGGTCCTGATATCGGGATCCAATGGAATGATCTGACTTTTCTTTTCGAAAAACTGTGACTCACACTTTCACTCTCTCTCTGTCTCTCTCTCTCTCTGTCTCTCTGTCTCTCTCTGTCTCTTTCTCCCTCCCTCTCTCTCTCTCTCTGTCTCTCTCTCTCTCTCTGTCTCTCTCTCTGTCTCTCTCTCACTCTCTCTGTCTCTCTCTCTCTCTGTCTCTCTCTCTCTCTGTCTCTCTCTCTCTCTGTCTCTCTCTCTGTCTCTCTCTCTCTCTCTGTCTCTCTCTCTGTCTCTCTCTCTCTGTCTCTCTCTCTGTCTCTCTCTCACTCTCTCTGTCTCTCTCTCTCTCTCTCTCTCTCTCTCTCTCTCTCTCTCTCTGTCTCTCTCTCTCTCTCAATTCAATTTCAATTTCAAAGGGCTTTATTGGCATGGGAAAAATACATTTACATTGCCAAAGCATGTGAAGTGTGAAGATAAAAAACAAAAACAAAAAGAATGTAATGTACATACTAGAATAAATAAATAGATTACATACTAGATTAAAAATCAAATAAATAGATTACAAATAGATTACATACTAGAATAAATAAATGAAATAAAACTTGTTTAAATTCTTATGGTGGTTTTAGCCCATTTGATTGCCTTTTTCTATCACAGCAGCTAACAAATCTTGCTGCTGTGTTTGCACATTGCTGTACCTCACCCAGCAGATATGGTAGCCTTTCGACATTGGTCAAGTCCTCAAAGTCTCCCTGGATGTTGGTGATCAGTGCGAAGTATGTGTCCCTGATGTCCTTGTACAGCTGGCAGGTAGTTAAGAAGTGCAGCTCTGTTTCCACCTGGTTTTGTGTGCAGTGGGTGCACAGTCTGTCTGGTCTGGGGAGCCAGGTCTGCCTGTGGCAGCCTTTCTCGATGGCCAGGTTGTGTTCACTGAGTCTGTACATAGTCAAGGATTTCCTTAGCTTTGGGTCTGTCACAGTACTCAGGTATTCTGCCACTGTGTATTTTCTGTTTAGGGCCAAATAGCATTCCAATTTGCTCTGGTTTTTGGTTGATTCTTGCCAATGTGTCAGGTAGTTTTCTTTTTGTTTTCTTATAATTTGGTTTAGTCTAATATGTGGCTCTGCTTGTGACTGTGAGAGTCCCAGAACTAGCTGGCTGAGGGGGCATCTCCCTAGAGTCTCTCTGTGGGTAAGGGCTTTGTTGTGGAGCGTGTCAGGGTGACTTTCTTTTAGGTGGTTGTAAAATTTAAACGCTCTCTTTTGAATTTGTATAATTAGTGGGTATCGTCCTAATTCTGCTCTGCATGCGTTATTTGGTGTTTTGCGTTGGATACGAAGAATGGATTTGCAGAACTCTGCATGCAGAGTCTCAATTTGGTGTTTGTCCCATTTTGCTAAATCTTGGTTGGCAGGTGGACCCCAGACCTCGCAACCATAGAGGGAAATGGGTTCTATAAGGGAGTCCAATAATTTGAGCCAGATTTGAATAGGGATGTCTAACTTGATGTTCCTTTTGATGGCGTAAAAAGCCCTCCTTGCCTTGTCTCTCAGGTCGTTCACAGCTTTGTTGAAGCTACCTGTGGTGCTGATGTTTAGGCCGAGGTAGGTATAATTCTTTGTATGTTCTAGGGCAATTGTATCTAGGAAGAATTTGAATTTGTGGTGCTGGAGGCTGGATCTTTTTTGGAAAATCATAATTTTCGTCTTAGTGAGATTCACTGTCAAGGCCCAGGTCTGGGAGAATTGGTATAGAAGGTCGAGGTGCTGTTGTAGCCCTTCTTTGGTTGGGGACAGCAGCACCAGGTCATCAGCAAACAGTAGACATTTGACTTCTTTGTCTACTAGGGGGATGCCAGGTGCTGCAGACTGCTCTAATGTTTTTGCCAAACTGTTGATATAGATGTTGAAGAGGGTTGGACTCAAGCTGCATCCCTGTCTAACCCCCCGGCTTTGGGAAAATAAGTCTGTGTGGTTTTTGCCAATCTTAACAGCACACTTGTTGTTAGTGTACATTGACTTTATGATGTCATAGGTTTTTCCTCCAACACCATTTTCCAACAGTGTGAATAGCAGACCTTTGTGCCAAATTGAATCAAAGGCTTTTTTGAAATCTACGAAGCAGGCGAATAGTTTGCTTTTGTTTTTGTTTATTTGGTTGTCAATTAGGGTGCTGAGGGTGAATATATGGTCTGTTGTACGATACTTTGGTAAAAAACCAATTTGGGATTTGCTTAGGACATTGTTTACAGTGAGGTAATGTAGGAGTCTGTGGTTGATGATCATACAGAGGATTTTCCCAAGGTTGCTGTTGTGGTATATTTTAAGTTACTTGAAACACACACACATACCATGAATTTGTATAATAAGGCTTTGTAAAAGTCTGACCCCTCCTTTGGGCCTACAGGCATGTTCTCTGAACAATGGGGGTTTTACGACAAGCCACATGGTCGAACACACACACACACACACACAGACACACACAGACACACACAGACACGCACACACACGCGCGCACACACACACAGATTTTTTTTTATTTTATATATACTTTATTGCAGGACTTTACATTACATTTCACAAGTTCATTTCACACACTTTACAAGTTTTCTTCACTTGTTTAAGTTCATCCTGCATCATTTTTGTTTGTTTTTTTTATTTTTTATAAAGAGAACAAGAAATAAAGAAAATAAAGAATAGAGACTAGAGAGAAAATATAGAAAAAGAAGAGAGAAATTATAGGGATAGACATAGAAAAGTAAGAGACAAAGGGAGGGGGTGGGAGGGGTGGGATCGGGGAGGGGGGGGGGCTTCCTTCCTACTCATTCATTCGGTCCATTTACTCCAGTTCATAGTGAATTGCTCTTCACGGCCTCCCACTTTGCAAGTAATTCTTTCCATTTCTTTTATCTCTTCAACAGTTTTTTTCCAATTATTAACAGATGGTGGGTTTAAGTCCAACCATTTACGTGTGATTTGCTTTAAAGCCGCGATACGTAGTATGGTGTACAAATATTTATCTCCCTCTCTGTATATATCTAATGGAATAAGACCGAGTATAATATTGACTGGATGTATAGGATTTTGTAAGGTAAATGTATTTTTTATTTTTACTTGAACTGCCTCCCAAGACCTTTTCAATTTAGGGCATGTATAGAAAATGTGTGTGTGATTGGCTTCTCGTTCCGTACATTTCCTCCAGCATTCTGCATTGCCTGTTGGCCTATATTTTGACAACATTTTCGGTGTTAGGAAGATCTTCATATTTATTTTCCAAGCAAATTCTTTCCAGAATTTTGATTGTGTTGTCTTAAATATTCTTTTGCATGCTTCTTTCCAATCGTCATCCGTAATTGTTATTGCTAATTCGTTTTCCCATTTTTCTTTAGTGTTATCTTCTTGTATCTTGATTTCTTGCATGATTTTGTAAATTTTTGAGATTTTTATCTTTTCACTGTTTCTATTTTTGATCAGATATTCCATTAGTATATGTGATATTTGTTCCTGTCTCCTCTGCTGTGTTATAAGGTAGCTTCTAATTTGTAAGTACTTAAAAAAATGGCTATTACTTATATTAAATGTATTAACTAAGGTTTCAAATGAGTCTATCATGTCATTTGTAACCATCTGTGAGTACACCTGTAGTCCCTTCCTAGCCCATTCTTCTAATATTTTGTCTGTTTTATTAGGTAAAAAGTCTGGGTCACTGGCTATCTCTCTCAAATAAATACATTTGTCATCACATTTATACATTTTACGAATAGTTTTCCAATTTTTGAGGGTATTTTCTATGCATCTGTTATTTCCACTATATTTTTGAATATCCTTTAGACTCAGAAAAGGTAGTGTTCCTATTGATATTGCTTGTTTTTCTATGTCTTTCCATTTGGTTTGAACCAAGTTATTCATCCATTTCATTATTGTATCTATTTGAGTTGCATGGAAATAGGACTTTAGATCAGGGAAATTAAACCCTCCTTTTTCTCTGGTTTGAGTTAGTATACTAAGTTTTTTCCGTTTACTTTTGTAGTTCCAAATGAAATTTGAGAGCATTGTATTCCATTTTTTGAAGCTACTCTGTGGAATGGGAACTGGTAATGTTTGAAATAAAAACAGAAACTGTGGGAGGATCATCATTTTGACGCTTTCTACTCTACTCATTAAGGATTCAGGTGTTATCTTCCATCTATTAAGATCTTCTCGTATTTTATTTTCAAGGGCTTGATAATTGTCGGTGTATAATGTTGTTATATCTCCAGTGAGGTAGATTCCTAAATATTTGATTTTCTTTGCATCCCATTTCAACTTGTATTTTTCCTTAATTTCCGAATCTATCTGTTCTCCAATTGTTAATACTTCACACTTACTTTCATTTAGTTTATAACCAGAGTGTTTACTATATTCTGTAATTGCTTCCATTAGGCTTGGTAAGGATTGGGCTGGTGATGTTAAATAAACAACCACGTCATCTGCATATAATGCCGGTTTGTGCTGTTCCTCTTTTATCGTTATGCCTTTGATGGTATTATTTTTCCTTATACTTTCTGCTAGTCCTTCCATGCATATAGCAAATATAACTGCTGAGAGTGGGTCTCCTTGTCTTGTACCTTTATAGATTGGAAATCTTCTGGATATTGTGCCATTTACTTTTACTCTTGACACTGGATTTTTATACATTCCTTGAAGCCATTTATTAAAATTCTCATGAAATCCAAAGCTTCTTACAATTTCAAACATGAATGGCCATAGCACTCTGTCAAATGCTTTTTCTGCATCCAGTGTTTTGAGAGTTTGAGAAACAATCGA
Organism: Nansenia antarctica; assembly: GCF_963989245.1. Taxonomy (NCBI): domain Eukaryota; kingdom Metazoa; phylum Chordata; class Actinopteri; order Argentiniformes; family Microstomatidae; genus Nansenia; species Nansenia antarctica. The sequence goes on from NC_137682.1 coordinate 23,031,898, forward strand.
TCAGCTCCTTATTAGGGCAGAGGCCAAGAAGCAAGAATCACGATTGGTCAAGAAGCATTGAACTGATACTGTGATGTGATTGGCTCAAATGTGAGCTGGGGCAGGTATACAATTTGAAGAGACACAAGGATCTTTCTCTTTTGTCCTCGGAACCCCCACCCTGATGCCTTGTGTTGACGACCTGATCCTGTGTGACCTGATCCTGTGTAACCTGATCCTGTCTTTTTTGAATAAACAGTCTTAAACTTTGCTCAAGACTTTTCCTCATTTTTGACAATCATCAGACGACAAAATTATACCAAACTGTTGACACAGATCCCACGGTAGTTATTTGGATCAGATTTATCTCCACTTTTGTGGAGCGGCGTTATCAATCCTTGGTTCCAAATATTGGGGAAGATCCCAGAGCTAAGGACAATGTTGAAGAGTTTTAATATAGCCAATTGGAATTTGACGTCTGTGAATTGTAGCATTTCATTTAGGATGCCATCGACACCACAGGCCTTCTTAGTTTCGAGTGAATTTATTTTGTCCTGTACTTCCTTTAGTGTAATTGGAGAGTCTAGCGGGTTCTGGTAGTCTTTTATGGCTGACTCTAAACTTTGTAGCTTATCTTGTATGTGTCTTTGCTGTTTATTTTTCTCTATTGGACCAAAGAGATTGGAGAAGTGATTTACCCATATATCTCCATTTTGGATGGGTAGATCCTCATGTTTTTGTTTATTTAGAGTGTTCCATTTTTCCCAGAATTTGTTTGTTTTTATGGATTCCTCTATAGAGTGTAGCTGGTTTCTAACATGATGGTCCCTTTTTTTCTTTAATGTATTTTTATACAGTTTTAATGTTTCACCATAGTGAAGACGTGTGCTCTGGTTGTCTGGGTCTCTATGTTTCTGGTTTGATAGGTTCCTTAGTTCCTTTCTGAGGTTTTGACACTCGTTGTCGAACCATTTGTCATTGTTGTTATTTCTGGGGGGGTTTCTGTTTGAGGCCTTTAGGTCAGATAAGGAGGCTGAAAGGTCAAATATATTATTAAGGTTTTTTACTGCCTTGTTTACACCTTCACTGTTGTATTGAAAGGTTTTTTTCAGGAACTGGTCTAATAGTGATTGAACTTGAACTGTACTGTTACCCAGAGATGAGCTGTAGGTGTACCTACCATAGGAGTCTCCTCGAAGCCTACCGTTGACTATGTACAGTCCCAGTGAACGACAGAGCTGTAGGAGTTGTGACCCATGTTTGTTTGTTGCCTTGTCGTAGCTGTGTCTGGGGGGGCATATTGGGGAGGGGATGTTACCACCTCCTGGTAGGTGTTTGTCACCCTGTGTGCTGAGAGTGTCAGGTTCTCGTCCTGTCCTGGCGTTGAGGTCTCCACAGACTACAATGTGACCACATGACTGGAAATGGTTAATTTCCTCCTCTAGGATGGAGAACATGTAATCTTTAAAATATGGGGATTCAATTGGGGGGATGTATGTAGCACACAGGAGGATATTTTTCTCGGTTTAGGTAAGTTCCTTATTTATTTCTAGCCATATGTAGAAAGCTCCTGTTTTGATTGGCGTGATGGAGTGAGAGAGTTCTAATTTGTGCCATATTAGGATACCTCCCGAGTCTCGTCCCTGTCTGATCCCAGGTAGCTTGGTGGATGGTACTACCAGCTCTCTATAGTTGGCGGGACAGCCAGTGGGACCATCTCCTCTATACCATGTCTCCTGTAGGATAATTATGTCTGTGTTTGAAATTTCTTTTGTGAAGTCTGGGTTTCTGCTCTTAATGCCAAAGGCAGTCGACCTCAGACCTTGAATGTTCCAGGATGATATTGTTAAAGATTTGTATTCCATGTTGTTTTTGTTCTAATGGTTTTAGTCCCGGACCATGACTGCGTAGAGCTCACTGAGCATCTGGTGTATGCTCAGGTCGTAGGGTGGGGCTCTGCTAGGTGTAGGTTTTGGGCTTCCTCTCTTCACAGCCTGCGCATATGTGTGGTATGGGGATGGCAGGGGCGGGGTGGGCCTGGCCTGGGGTGCAGCAGGGTGTCTATTTGGTGCAGCCGGGAGACCTCTGGGTGTAGCAGGCTGTCCTCTAGATGTAGCAGGGTGTCCTCTAGATGCAGCAGGGTGTCCTCTAGATGCAGCAGGATGTCCTCTAGATGTAGCAGGGTGTCCTCTAGATGTAGCAGGGTGTCCACTAGATGTAGCAGGGTGTCCTCTAGATGTAGCAGGGTGTCCTCTAGATGTAGCAGGGTGTACGATACGATACGATAGTTCTTGTTCATGATTGGACAGCTCAGGGCTTGTGCCCTTTTCTATCCATCGTTTCGCTTGGATGTGGAGGTGTAGATGGAGGGGAGGAGCGGTAGCTGAGCCAATGGTAGATGGAGGGGAGGAGCGGTAGAGGAGCCAATGGCTTCCATAGGAGTTTTTTTTTTTTTCCCCTCTTGATAGAAGATAGAAGAAGACAACAGGAAAAAGGCCAACATTGCTCAATAGTGCTTATGGGTGGATGCATGGAGGTTATTATCTAGTAAATGAAATAAAAATATAAAATCATAGACTCATATTGACAGTCAGGATGTTGATGGTTATGGTGGATTGTTTTGCAGGATTATGGAGAGAGGTGTTCCGGTGGTCCATTGTGCTTCTTGAATTAACTGCGTCAGTGATGGATTGTTGATTGCTCGTTGGATATATTTCTGAGTGAGAATGGTGTTTCTTTGTTTGATGGTTTGGAGTCCGGACATGCTGTGGATGTATTGAGTGCTGATGTACATCGGGAGTCTGTATGCCATTTTTATTGCCTTGTTTTGGATGGTTTGGAGTCTGTTGAACTGGTGTTGTGAAGCTGTGGTCCAGGCTGGTGCTGCATATTCGAATAGTGATCTGATGTATGATTGGTAAACTTTGAGGATGATTTCTGGTGATGCTCCGTGTTTGTGTCCGCTGAGTGCTTTGAGGTGGTTGAGTCTTTGATTTCCTTGTTTTTCCAGGTTATTGATGTGAGTGGTCCATGACATGTTTCTTTGAAAAGTGACTCCTAAGAACTTTGCCTCTTTGGCCAGGGTGATGGGGGTGTTGTAGAGGGTGAGGTGGACGACAGGTTTGAGATGGGGGTTTTTGGTGAATAATATGAGCTGTGTTTTGGTGGGGTTGAGTTTGATTCTCCAGGTGTTGGACCAGGTTTCTATTGTAGTGATGCATGATTGAAGTTTTTTGGCAGCAAGTGGAATGGATTTTGAATGAGTCCAGTAGCAGAGGTCGTCGGCAAATTGTGAAACATGTCCAATGGTGGGTGGGGGGTAGTAGATGTCTGAGATGTAGACGAGGAAAAGGAGGGGACTGAGGACTGCACCTTGTGGAACACCGGCTTCAGGAGTGAAAGGGGTGGAGAGGGACGTGTTGACTTTGACCTTGATTTGACGATTATGAAGAAAGCTTGATATTATGTTGTAGATGGGAAGTGGTAGTTTGAATTTATTGTCTTGGAGTTTGAAGAGGTGCAGGGTGTCCACTAGATGCACCAGGGTGTTCTCTGGATGCAGCAGTCTGTCCTCTGGATGCAGCAGGGTGTCCTCCGGATGCAGCAGGGTGTCCTCTAGATTTTTCTCTCTCTGTCTCTTTCTCCCTCTCTCTCTCTGTCTCTCTCTCTGTCACTCTCTCTCTCTCTCACTCTCTCTGTCTCTCTCTCTCTGTCTCTCTCTCTCTCTGTCTCTCTCTCTCACTCTCTCTCTCCAGGCTATGACATCTTTGACCGGAGCCCCGTGGTGGCCGTAGAGGACCCAGCGGCGGTGGCGTGACAGCGGCGGTGGCGTGACAGCGGCGGTGGCTCTCTCCGGCCCGGGGGTGTCGGGGCTGGGGTGGGGGGGGTCCCGCTGCGCCAGGGCTGCTTCTACCTGCTGGTGCCCATCTCCTGCGCCGTACTGCAGCTGGCCGCATGGTCCCGCTTCACGCTGCACGGATGCAGGCTGCAGGGGGTCAAGGCCCAGAGGCAGGGGGCGCAGCACAGCCACCTGGTGGACATCAAGGCTATCTGAGACCCCCGCTGAGACCCCGACACCTAGGAACTAACACCTAGGACGGACCCCTCTGTGCACCTGTGAGGGGTGTAGAAGAGGAAGTATTTGGCACAAGGAGGGACAGAAAGAGGATGTGACTTTATGAGATCTATCTATTTTAGAATGGGGGTGGGGTGGGGGGGTGGGCGCCTTTTTAATGAATATTTTATTATTCAGATTTTTTTTTTAAAGATACTGCGACTTTATATTTATACTGTATATCGAACCGATGACCAAAATGATAAAATCAGAACCAATCCAAAAATGTTTGGACGCGAAAGGGTCCAAGCCCCTCCTCATGTTGTCCAATGAGAAGGAAGAGCATCATGCTAGGTTGAGGCGCTGCCTGGATGCATTTTTCTTCTTCCCGCCACAAAATTGGCACCGTCATCGCCAACACCAGCGTGGTTCACCAAAGCGAAAACGCCACAAAGCTAGTTCAAAGCTAGTTCAAAGCTAGTTCAAAGCTAGTGTGTTCTTTTCTGATGTGAGTAGGGGGGAAATACAAAGTTCTCTGAAATGTGCACACTTTAACAAAGAGTTAAGAGTGAAAGTGTACGGACGTGCTTTCACTCCAAATTGCAATTAGGGCTGTTAACCACCATGTGATTCGGTGATCCTTATCAGTGCATCCTTAATGTACTTTATTAATGTACATATCTGCATGGTCAGCATTTTGTACAAACGGAAGAGAAAGATTTCAAGATGTTTTGTGTTTGTTACGACGTCTAATAGAACTGCCAATCGCCTGTACTAAAATCGAGAGTTTGTCTCAGATTTCTTAGTACCGACTGAAGTGTTTACATTTGTACCCCAGGAAAGAGATGTGTTATAGACGGAGACTATTTTTGGGATAGGTATGGATTTATTTTTGACTACAGTTTCTTTCAGCTCAGCCATGGTGAAGTGCCACAGTGACGTTACACGACGTCCGTCTGTACATTCCACACCATTTCAAAGTTTTTGTTTTTTTGATACCACAGTTACATAACACCTTTGTATTGAATTAATGATTTTCTGCATTTAAAATGTCTTGAGTGTTGAGGAGACTTGCATTAAATCTAACCAGTTTATTTATCTAATCAACTATTCTACTGATGGATGTCCCTTGACTGAAGACACCATAATGTGTTAAGTGTTTTAGAGAAACTCAGGAAATGCACAATTTCAGCACAATGTGAGTTCCTCGGTTCTGTGGCCAGAATGCTAAAACAGAGGTTTTCTACAAGGCAGCCTTACAGACTACAGCACAGACACATGTCTGTACCTGTACCTGTACTGTAATGTTTTAGTCTGATTGTACCACTGCATCTGCCCTTGTATGACTTAATAAAGTGATCTCACTACTTGAGAGCTTGTGGAATGTCTCATCTTGCACTTTTGTCTATAAATCTTCTGTTCTCTCTCTGTCAAAACAAGTCTAGTACATATGTTATGGTACATGTGGGAAAACTAGGGTTAGGGTTAGGTGCTAGGGGGCTACGGTTAGGGTTATGTGGTAGGGGTAGGGTTAGGGGTAGGATTAGGGTTAGACATGCCAGCATGTACCAAGTCGACGTAGCACCTAACCCTAACCCTAGTTTTCCCACATGTACTGTATTCCCACATGTACCGTAACACATACATACATTGAATGTGTCTACTTAACACATGACTTGAGTCCATAAACCTCCTATAGATTACTCAGTATTATGAAAATGTTTTAATAATTTGATCCCTTGCCATAAGAGACTCAGGAGGTACAGGATCCTCAGGCCCTGTACCAGCAGGCTCCAGAACAGCTTCTTTCACAGAGCTGTCACCCTGACAAACACCCCCCCCCCCCCCCCCCACACACACACACACACTGCTGAACACCCCCTCCCCCGGGGTACAATGAATCTGTATCACCCCCCCCCCACACACACACACACACACACACTGCTGAACACCCCCTCCCCCGGGGTACAATGAATCTGTATCACCCCCCCCCACACACACACACACACACACTGCTGAACACCCCCTCCCCCGGGGTACAATGAATCTGTATCACCCCCCCCCCACACACACACACGGGGTACAATGACCCTCCCCCTCCTTTGATATTGCCACTATTTATACAACTGTACATACCATACTGTACATAGCTACCTTAACTGTACATAGTTCATAACTGTATACCGTACTTGCCGTACTGTACCTACTACCTATCACTATCACTGTCATGTTTTCATGTTCTTATCACTATTTGCACCTCTGGTTAGACGCTAAACTGCATTTCGTTGTCTGGTACTCTGCAATGACAATAACGTTGCATCTGATCTAATAGGTCTGCAATAGGGTCTTGACTTGCCCACTGCCAGACATCTCACCTCCCTGCCCCCACGGAAATAAAGACTAGATCATTGCCAGAGGCCTTCAGACACCTAATTAACATTTGGGATGGGGGTTGGAGGGGAGGTCACAGGTACCTGTCGGTAGACATTCGTCGGAGTAACCTTTTACAATTTACTGGATTTTACCTGCCTGACGCTTCGTGCACACCGCGGACCGTGACCCACCGTTCTGGCGCAACCTGGTGGGATGGGCTTGAAGTACGTCAACGTGCGATGCAGACGCAACAACACAGCGGTAATATATATGTCCGGAGGAGATAGCAAAGATGGCGCCGTTAGCATCACAAACACTATGCCATACAAGTTAGCATCAGAGGTAGACTAATATCCTCAACTTATGTCCTAATCACACTACTGTCATACAAGTCGTACCTTCTCCTTGACATGGACATAAACACACCTGCTACCTTCTTTGAAAGAAATCGCGATTTATTCAGTGAAAACTAGTACACCATTCAGATAGCATAACAATAGCATAGCATTCGCGGACACAGTCAGTATGTTAACATCAGATATATAAACGGGTTATTTTGATAAACTGGACACATTTTGTGAATATATATGGTTACTTTCTCGCCTGAAAACATATAAAAACGTCATAAAATGACATATTAACACTTGTAGAGCCAAATTAAAGATTTTCGTCAAAGGCGGATTTTACATCTGAGGCGAAAGCTCTGGTCAAGAAACTACTTCCGGTTTACTTCCGGTTGTTTTGACGGATCCAACGCAACGCAAAAGCTGAAATATTTTGACTGATTATCGCACCCTGACGGACAAGAAACGCAATGCAGAGAAACGCAACGGATCAACGCAACTGCCCCATTGAGATGAATGACTTCCGGTGCAATGCAATGACCTGGTGTGCATGCAGCTTGACGCTACTATGTGTGTTTCCACCCAGAAACGCCAAACAAGGTATGTTGTTGTTCCCTACAATAGTTTGAAACGAAAAAACGGCAACTGCAAACGACATTCTGCTGCATGAACTTGACCTCTGTAGTTTGTGTTTTGAGAGGGAGTCGATGCTTGTATGTGTTTCTATGTAACCCTTTCGCTTTGACAACACGGTAACAGTGAATAATGTGGTTCCATTTGTGCAAGATGTATGTAGAGAAATAGGCAGGTAGAGTTGTACTTTGGGTGACACAGTCGGTGGGGTAGGCCTGCATTCCTAACGGAATTGTATTTAACTTAGCAGCGGACAACTGGGCCTACTTGTTGTATTATTCTCATGTTTATAGACCAAAGGTTTGTAGCCCAAATGGTGAGTTTGTCAACTTTTTTGCCAGGCTTGCCAAACATGGACAGGGTAGGTTCTTTACTTAGGCCACCTGTAATTGTAACAAGTGATGCTCAATAGACAGCCATTTAGTTTAACGTTTTATTGTTAAGTCACAAAGACCAATAAGCCGGCAGGATAGTCAAGATAAATAAAGTGGCAATAGTTACAAGACATGAGTGAGACAGTTGGACAATTGACAAGTTGTGGGAGACAAATAAGACAAATAGACAGGACACAATTCAGCAGTACAAATAGTACAAAATAAAATAGTACAGAGAATTTACATTTTTTTGCATTAAGCAGACGCCATTATCCAAAGCGACTTGCAACAAATGACATTTGACTATGTAACTGACATGTAAGTGAATCATCTGTCCACTATCATAACAGGACAAAGTCATCTGTGCTCAGGCCTGGGGCCATTAGCAGTCGTCGTGCTAGAAGAAGGAGGCTTTTCTTTGGCGTTATTTTCGGCATGGTTTCCAGGAGCCTTGATATAACTTTTTCATTTGCAATGTCTATAATAATAATACTGGCTTTTTATTTGTATAGCGCCTTTCCTGCAAACGTAGCAGCTAAAAGTGCTCCAATCATTATATAATCATCATTTAATTATTTTTTAATTTAAAGGCAAATTTAAAAAGATGGGTTTTTAGTCTTGACTTGAACACATTTGCTGAGGTTGCATTTCTAATGTAAACTGGCAGTGCATTCCACAATTTGGGTGCATGAAATGAGAATGCAGCCTCACCAAACCTCTTCTTTTGTACATGTGGTACACAGAGAAAACCAGCGTCAGAAGACCTGAGAGCTCTATTGGGCTGATATGCTAGCAAAAGGTCTTTCAGATATTCTGGTGCTGTGCCAGTGAGAGCTTTATAAACAAGCAGAAGGATCTTGAAATCTATTCTGAACTTAACAGGAAGCCAGTGTAGAGTCTCTAAAATAGGAGTTATATGAGCTCTTCTGCTTGTTTTGGTTCAAACTCTCGCTGCTGCATTTTGGACTAATTGCAGCTGGCCAATAGCTTTCTGAGAGAAGACCAGAAAGGAGACTGTTACAATAGTCCAAACGGGTAATAACAAAAGCATGCATTAACACTTCTGCATCAGCTATCACAGGTGATTAGATTTAAATTCAACTTTATTGTCATTGCAGAGTACAAGTAGACAAAGAAATGCAGTTTAGCACCTAACCAGAAGTGCAAATAGTGATATAAAACACGACAGTGATAAGTGACAGTATGGCAAGTATGGTAGTTAGGTATATACAAGATATGTACAGGTAGCTATGTACAGTATGGTGTATACAGATGTATACATTAGAGGCTAAAAAGTGTTATGTACAAATGTGCAAAAATATGGTATGTGCAATGGTAGTTTGTCCAAACAGCAGTGGTGCAATGGGTAATTGAGCGATCACATTGACCATGGGTCTGTGCAAATAACAGTAGTGCAAAGGCTAAATTGGTTGTCCAAGCTGACCGGGGGGATACTGGGAGTCAGCGTACCCCATGGACTTCCTGTTGAGTTTTACAAAGCCTTCTGGGATCCAATAAAAGCTGGTATGACAAAAGTCTTTAATTACATGTATAACACAAGAGAGATGTGCCCAACCATGTCAAAAGGAATCATAACACTACTATACAAGAAAGGAGACCCAGAAGACCTTCAAAATTGGCGCCCCATAACTTTACTCTGCACAGACTACAAAATTCTCACCAAAATACTCATGTACAGACTACAAAAAGAAATACCAGATGTTATTGAGCAAGACCAAACCTGTGGAGCACCAGGACGCTCATGCACACTCCCAGGCCACATTATCACAACATCCAAGAATCTGTACTTGTAATCACAGACAGCCTGTACATTAAGGGAATATTTGCCTTTCCTGTTGATGTAGTCCATGGAGTTGCTAGATGGCTGCTTGATTTCGATGTGGGTGCCGTCGACTGCTCCAAAACATTGTGGCATGCCATGAGCACGATGGACGGCCACAACTAGATCCACAGCCGCAGGCTCAGTAAAAGGCAGCTTGATGTATTTTGGACCCAGGTGGGTGGCGATCGCTGTGCATGTCTGCCTAACAATGACGGACACAGACTGTCGCGACACGCCAAAGGCGTTAGCAGTCTTCCGTAGCCTTCCCTCGTCGCTCAGGTAATAAAGTGTTACCGCAACTCTTTTCTATGGAGGACCAAGTCTGTCAAAATTAACAATAAATATATAGATACATAAATGAATGTATGAACAAATAAATGAATGAATACACACAGTATAACGAAATACATTCCTATATTTATTTATTCTTTTACGCATTCATTCTTTGTTTTCCACTTTCATTCTTTGTTTTCCACATTCTTTTCCACATTCATTCTTTCATTCTTTCTTTTCCACATTCATTCTTTCTTTTCCACATTTATTCTTTCTTTTCCACTTTATCAGATCTGTATGTAAATATCTGGGGGCGTATCTTGCCTGTTGTCCACGCCCCTACGCATTTTCATTGGTTGATACCGCGCGTGACGTGTGAAAGCAGCGACGCAGTTATCATCACAGACGGGGAGAGAGTCGTTAGTCGTCTATAGCCCCGTTCTCACACAGCCTGTTTCTCCCTATAATTTCCATGGAATCCCAAACTATGTCTATGACATCCCAAGCTATTCCCGTGTTGTCCCCTTTCACACATGTCGGCAATGGTCTATACTAGTCCATCAGCACTGTATGGGAGAACTTGGTGATAACCACAATACCAGTTGACTCAATTAGACATATACGCTCTGGGCTATGCGCGATGCAAGACAGCTGAGTGTCTCCACTGCGTTTATATCACAAAATGTACATTTGATAAGTAAAAGTAAGCTAGCTAAGTAAGCAATCTAGCTGACTATGACTGGAAACGAAGTACTATCCAGTTAGAATTATAGAAGATCTAGTTGTGTTTTCCTGCTGGTCTCGCTGCCTGGGTTTGAACAGACTTGTGGTGACTAAAAATGGCTTTAAAAAATACCTTTCCACCAAAGAATATATATATGCCATATATATGTGATATATCATACCTCCACTATGATTCATATGCCCTAACCCTTTAAAAAATAAAAATAAATGCTATGATCGGAAATTAGAGTGTCTGCTCTCGGCTGAGAGCTTCATCACGTCACGCGCAGTATCAACCAATCAAAATGGAATGGAATGGAATGGAATGGACTTTATTTGTCATTGCTACAGTACAGGTACCAAACAACGAAATTTAGGAGGGGTGGCTCCCCTGGTGTTAGGAAAGGAAAAAGAAAACACATTTTAGAAAAAGCATAGATGCATAAAATCACAAGAAGGTAAGGAGCTGGTTTACATCAATAAAGGCTATGTACACAATCCACTGTACTATACTGCACAGATAGTCAACTAGGGTTGTCATATTGCACAAAGAGTATTTTTTCACATTATTTTAAAGTGTCACAGTTTGCAGGCTTGAAAATGTACATGTTTGTGCCTCAGCACTAGCTGCCATACAATCCGTCCGGACTGTCCTGGGCCCAGAACTTAGGCCTTTTCTGTGTTCAGGGCCTTGACGGCCCTGTGGTAGAAGCAGTCCTTCAGTCTGTTTGTCTTAGCGGCCGGGGTCCTGTACCTCCTGTTCGAGGGCAGCTTGACAAAGTGTACGTGCCCAGGGTGGGTCGGGTCCTTGGAGATCTTGGAGGCCCTCCTGAGACAGCGTGTGTTGTACAGCTCCTCCAGAGAGGGGAGGGGGGCGCCGGTGATCTTCTGTGCTGTTCTCACAACTCTCTGTAGCGCGTTTCTCTCCGCTGTTGTGCAGCTGTGGAACCAGTTGGAGATGCCGTAGGTGAGGATGCTCTCCACTGCGCCGTGGTAGAAGGCCACCAGTATCTCCTGCTTGTTGTGTTGTTTCCTGAGGCATCTCAGGGTGTATAGCCGCTGTTGTGTCCTCTTGATGGTGCCTTTAGTGTTGTCCTTCCAGGCCAGGTCATCCCGCATGTTGTGTCCCAGGAATCGGAGGGTTGAGACTCTCTCCACGCTCTCTCCGTCGATGAGCAGGGGCTGGATCTCGGACTTTTTCCTCCTGAAGTCTACGATGAATTCCTGGGTCTTTGACTTGTTTAGCAGCAGGTTGTTAACCTTGCACAGCTTGCTCAGTTGCTCTACCTCATCCCTGTACGCCGCCTCGTCCCCCCCCGAGATACATCCCTCCACGGTGGTGTCGTCTGCAAACTTTACGATGTAGTTGCTGGGGTGGACGGGGGTGAAGTCGTGGGTGTAGACGTTGTAGAGGATGGGGCTTAGCACGCAGCCCTGGGGTGACCCAGTGCTGAGGCTGAGGGCTGTGGAGGTGTGGGGGCCCACCCGCACCCTCTGGGGTCGGTCGGTCAGGAAGTCCTTGATCCACGCACATATAGAGTGTGATAGACCCAGGTCTAGTAGTTTGGTCACTAGCCTGTCTGGAAGGATGGTGTTGAAGGCGGAGCTGAAGTCCACGAAGAGCAGTCTCGCGTAGCTGTTTCCCCTCTCCAGGTGGGATAGAGTGGCGTGGAGAGTCGTCGCGGAGAGACGCACGAGATGCGCACGGGCGTGGACAACATGCAAGATACGCCCCTATGTTTGCATACATTACTGATAAAGCGAAAGACAATGTTGTTTTCACATAGAATAGTTTGTCTTTGTCATTGTCAGATGTGTATGCAAATATAGGGGCGTATCTTGGACGCACTCTACGCATTTTCATTGGTTGATACTGCGCGTGACGTGGTAAAGCCCTCAGCCAAGAGTACCTGAACATTTCATTACCATCTGGGTGGGCAAATTCTAGATGTGATTTTTTTATTCCTATACATCCCTAGATTATGTTTTGATATGATAGACCTTTTGGTTTGGCAGCTTATTAGTGGTTAGTGGTTAGGGTTAGGGTTAGGTCCCTTGGCATAGCTTGCTCCCTTTCGCATGATTCGCGCATAGTTGTGCTGTGGTTGTGATTTGTGAGGGTTAGGGTTAAGGTTAGGGTTAGGGTTAAGGTTAAGGTTAGGGTTAGGGTTAAGGTTAGGGTTAGGGTTAAGGTTAGGGTTGGGGTTAAGGTTAGGGTTAGGGTTAAGGTTAGGGTTAGGTTTAAGGTTAGGGTTAAGGTTAGGGTTAGCCCGACAGGCGCACCCCTGCGCTTTCAGAACGAGCTACCCCAATGTCACGTCAGAATTCGACGTTTGTCCATAAACGTCGAATTCTGACGTCTGCCGTGTGAGACCAGGCTGGAACCAGCTTCATAAAATAAACCAGAAACACTCATTCTGCAGTCTGCACGTTTTATTCTGATATTAACCAGCTTGTTAACATTCAATTTGTCACATTGTATACCCACACACCATATTACTGCATAAGCAACCACACAGGGGAATTACAGTATCAAAGGAGCAGTAATGTCACAAAAATACATTTCAGAACTTTAGGAGTTGTTTAAACATGAACTCTCTTAGATTATATTCAAGCCGATCTTCAGCTACTGGCAAACATCTCCATGTTCAGCTGCGTCTCCACGTTCAGCTGCGTTAGCAGGTTCTGGCAATCTGAGGAAAAGTAATTCAATAGCCCAATATTGCTAGCTTATAGCAAGGAGTCTGGCTAATTAGATGGTAGACTCGCCAGCCAATGAGGGGGCTGATCACGAGTGCTTCGCCAACCAATCAGGTAGCGGTATTGCCCTGCTTTCCCCTACCATCCTATGTTTCGCAAATTCGCCTGCTGGAGGCAGTTACCTCCTACAACGTCCGTTCTGTATGTGTCCCACCATTAATATATCCATCCTTTTAAAACACTTTTTTTTTCTTTGAATGATAATAATATATCATATTATACTATAGAATGACCATAGAATGATCAAAATGATTTTTTTTAAATAATAAAGTGAAACAAAATATACAGTATATTACTATGTTCTTTTTTTAAACGTTATTTATTTTTTTCCTTAGAATGATAATATATCATATTATACTATAGAATGATCATAGGGTTGATCACAGGGTTGATGATCACAGGGTTTTCCAACCCTGTACCAGTGGTAAATGAGTCCACAACCCCCTTCCTCTCATGATAAATTGCTTCCATGTTCTCAGAATGTTGCATACATCCTAACTATTCAATTTGATGTCATAATGCACTCAAGCAGACATTATACATTGCAGTTAATGGAAGTTCTAGATTGCACAGCAAAATTCTAGAATGATTTGCAGAAATATTTTACTCCTGAAAATTAGTGTCTACCTTTAGTCTACCTGACGCAGGGCTTAAGGTCTTTGCACACCAATGCGTGCGTTTTCGCATGCGTATTTTTTAATCCGTCATCCGAAAAAAACGGAACACCGGTCCGTTGCGGAGTTCGTTGCGTTTTTTTACGTTGCGAACTTTCGCAATATGCACTCTACATTCTAAATGCTTGATTTAGCAAAAGGTACAAACAACCGAGAGCAATATAACTAAAACCAAATGGTAGACCACATAGAATGTATTATCAGTAGAAAAGTACAATAAATCTGTATTTCTTTTAACAAAGCGTGGTGTGCATCTCCTGCAGTGTGATATCTGTAATCATACCATGTGTCGACTCTCCGCTCAGGGTTGCCAGATGGGATTGAGAAATTCCAACCTAACCACAGTCTAAAAACTGCTAAATACTGGAATACCCAGGGAGACGCAGACAGCAGAAGTAGAATAGAATAGAAGAATAGAAAAAGAAACCGCTATAACCATGCTGAATGATGTATGATGCACTGACAGTCTGTGACAGTGTGTGCACCTGCCCGGACCCTGCCCTTCTGCCTGAGTTTGAGTATGATGCTGCCCAAATGAATGTTATTGTTTAGTGATGCTGCCCAAATGAATGTTATTGTTTAGTGATGCTGCCCAAATGAATGTTATTGTTTAGTGCCGTACGCTTTCGTGGTATTATATTGTGTGAATTATCATCTGTATGTTGTTTTTCTTTCACTCGACTAACCGCCAAGATAATACTTGAGACATGTACTTCTGTAAACATTAATCCAACTGTCCTGCAGTTCTAATTTGACGATGTGTCCCAGTCTATACCATGGCGGAGTGGTCAATAACAACTCTCAAAAGGCTTTTGACGGACGCGAAAAACGCAGAAAATCGAACCTGTTGCGGTTTTTTTTTTTGACAGATGAATATTACGGATTGGTGTGCAAGCGTGGTTGACACAACATGAGTTTTAATTAATTTTTTTAACGGATTTAAAAAACGCACGTAAAAAACGCATTGGTGTGCAAGCAAAGACATATTACTGAACGGGCCTACCGGGCCCAGGCCCAGGGGCCCCAGAGATCAGGGGGCCCTTTGCATTTCTTGTCGCAGGGATGCCGGTAGAAAATGTCCTACTGTAACTGGGACAAATGAGATTCCTTATATGAACGTAAAAAAAATATTTTGAATATACTTTTGAATATACTATTTTGAACAATTTTATAGGGGCCCACGTCTTGCAAAAAAAAGAGAAGCTTGTGTGGGCTACATAGTTTCTATAGCCTACTCAGATTCTAATGCGAATACAGGCTACATTCCCATTGGATTAATGAGTAGGCTATAGAAACTAGACACTAGAGGGCGCTGTCACTTTGTGTACTGGGGGACAGGTCACGAGGTCAATGTCACGTGGTCACGAGGTCAATGTCATTAACAAAGAACTTGAGACTGACAACGCACAGGTAAAATGGAGCACCGTCACACATTAAGTGGAGCAGCTAAACGAAAGATAAAAAAAGCAAAAGAAGCAAAACAATCTGATATTTTACATCATGTTCCTCGAATTTCACATTTTTTCAAGAATATTACAACAAATGAAGAGAACAACATTAGGGTTGCGGGGGAGGCTGACGAGCCCACCGTGGGAGATGAGCAACAGCCAGAGCCAGTCAGCAGCACTGCTAGTGCTAGTGCGAATGCTGCACCACCAGGGCAACTGTTGGTGCTGGCGAGTGAGGAAGAGGAGCAGGCCGGTGCTCAAGAGGCCAAACGGCAACGCGTGTCGCCTCCGCCGCCTGCTAACACGGAGGATCAGTTACAGACTACTCAAAGAGAGGAGAGCGAGGCTTGGTTTGAAACCGTAACTGACCCAGCTTTGTGGGAGATCACTCAAAGTAAGCGGGCCAAGGCGGTTCTAATTGACAGAGGAGTTAAAGTGTTCCAGAATCGGCGTGCACATTATCTAGCGTCTGTAAGGGATAGTGGGATTGGTGGCAAATCCAGAGTTTTAACAAATGAACAGCTGAAATGCATTTTGCCCAATGGCCAAGTGGTTGATAGAGAGTGGATTACGTATTCCCCATCCACAGGAAATATTTATTGTTTTGCATGCAAGCTGTTGTCCACTAAGTCACATGCATTCGTTACTGGCTATTGTGACTGGAAACACCCAGAGCGAATCGGCGAGCACGAGAGAAGTGAAGAACATCATGCCTGCATGCTTGCCCTGCATCAGAGAATCACATGTGCCACCGTGGACGCCGACCTTATGAAGCAAATCGATGGAGAGAGGCAATATTGGAGAGAGGTGCTTAGGAGAGTTGTCTCCGTCATCAAGTTCTTAGGGGAGAGGGGTCACGCATTTAGGGGGCATGATGAATTGCTAGATTCCCCACACAATGGAAACTACTTGGGCATCTTAGAATTGTTGTCACAATATGACCCGTTCTTGGCTGAGCATATAAGAAAGTTTGGACAAAAGGGAAGGGGCAGTGTTTCATATTTATCCTCAACAATTTGCGAACAATTTATAGAACTAATGGGAGAGAAAACTAAACAAGCCATTACAAAGGAATTACATGATGCTAAGTATTTCTCTGTAATAGTCGACTCGACGCCCGATTTATCCCATGTAGATCAGCTTACCTTTATATTCAGATTTGTGAGCAAAACAGGCCATGTAGTGGAACGCTTTCTAGGATTTGAACCCATCACCAGTCACACAGGGGAAAGCTTAGCACACTGTGTTGTCTCAATGGTGCACGATCTTGGACTTGATATAGAAAACTGCCGTGGACAGTCGTATGATAATGCCAGTAATATGTCTGGAAAATACAATGGATTGCAGGCACATCTAAAGAAGAGGAATCCACTTATTCACTATGTCCCCTGTGCTGCCCATTCTTTGAATCTGGTCGGTGTCAACAGTATTGATGCCTGTAGCGATCTAGTTGGCAAATATTTTGACTTGTTGCAGTCTCTATATGCGTTCACCTCCGCCTCCACACATCGCTGGGCCACAGTATTTGGGGATTCAAATATGCCCATAAGTTTAACACTTAAATCTCTCTCCTCTACACGCTGGAGTTGCCGTGCTGACTCAACGAAAGCACTGTGGCAAAATTATGAAAAGATACAAGAGAAGCTTCGGACTTTGTCTACGGATCAGATGGAAAATAGGGCCACGCGCTCTGAAGCAGCTGGGCTCTGTGCGCAATTGGATAGGTTGGAAATGGCGTTCTTGGCCAAGTTTTGGGATACCATATTATCAAGATTTCAAGCAACCAGCGCTATTTTGCAGCAAAGAAATATAGCCCTTTTAACCGCAGTTAGGGCACTTGAATCGTTGCGTGATTTTGTGGCTGCACAAAGAGACCTTTTTGACAGTTTTGAAAGCGCAGCTCTGAGTATACCGGGTGTCAGCCAGACTTACAGACATGATAGCCATCGCAGAAAGAGACGCAAGACTTTTGCTGACGAGAATGGAGAGCAGGATATTGAGCTTGATGGAAGACGCAAGTTTCAGATAGAGACCTTCAATGTTGCCATCGACACGCTTATTCAGAGCCTCGGACACCGTCTGGAGGCCTACGGACACCTGTGCAGTTTGTTCAATGTGCTTTTCTATGTCAAATCCAATGAGTCCAATGCCTCACTCATTGAGAAGGCAAAAGTTCTGGCATCTGCATACCCATCTGACCTAGATGTCAGTTTAGCCGATGAACTAATTCAGCTCAGATCTTTTATTAAGGCTGAAGAGGATAAAAGCCCACAAGGACTACTCCGCGTAATTATCGATCGTGGCCTGCAATCTATGTTTCCAAATGTTTATGTTGCGCTGCAGCTATTTTTTACTCTGCCTGTAACCAATTGCGAAGGGGAGCGGTCATTCTCTGTGCTGTCCAGGATTAAAAACGAACTGCGGACTAAAATGACGCAACACCGTCTCAAGGCTCTTTCTCTCATGGCAATTGAGAGCGAACTGACCAAATCACTGGACTTTGATGATATCGTGGATGATTTTGCACGAAGCAGAGCCAGGAAAAAATGCATTGCATAAGGTAAGACTATTTTAGGATTAATTTAGTCTTATAAAGCCATCCTGTGGTTGCTATATATGACACCATAGTGTTGCCAATTGTTTTTGTTTGAAAGCGGTGTATTTTGTTACTGTACATGTACTGTTGTTGGCTTCAATTGAGTGTGGCATGCCTGTGTTGTAAATCCTGTGTCGTTGAAATACAGGTGAATTTTTTCTAGTTATTGTGCTGTTGGCTTTGAGTGTTCCTCCGCTGTAAAACCTGTTGAGATGCAGGTGAACGTAGGCTGTCTTATATGCTGTTGGCATTGTGTTTACTTGCGCTCAAAAAAAAAAAAAAAAAAAAAAAAAATGTGTTTGCGCTGGGGAGGGGGGGGGGGCC
Source organism: Nansenia antarctica (assembly GCF_963989245.1). Classification (NCBI taxonomy): domain Eukaryota; kingdom Metazoa; phylum Chordata; class Actinopteri; order Argentiniformes; family Microstomatidae; genus Nansenia; species Nansenia antarctica. Next base: position 23,050,296 of record NC_137682.1, read on the forward strand.
TTTCTACACGTCCAGGCCCAGGGGCCCATTTTTTCATGATCCGCCTATGTGTGCAAGGGCCTTTAAAGTGGGAAAAAATCCTGTGCCTGAAACTTTTTCTTGGGGAGGGGGTCACTGTTTGAGATATTGGGAGAGCGGGTACAGAAGACAGCTTCATGTCTCAATGTTTAAATGCATTAATACTATTTTATAGTCAATACAAAATATATGTGTTAAAATGCATTAATACTTTAAATGAATGTGCAACAATACTATGTGCAATATGACAACCCTTGTGTACATAAGGTTCAGATATAGGAAAAGTTAGGATATTTATAGCATAGCATAGAGTACAGCACAGTGTTTTATTGTATAGTATAGTAGTATAGTAGATAGTGTACATAGCCTTTATTTATGTAAACCAGCTCTTTTCCCTTTTTTATTTTACCCTTGGCCCTCGTGTTTTTAGTCTTTTTCCAAGCACCAAGGGAGCCCCCCCTCCTAAATTTCGTTGTATGATACCTGTACTGTATTAATTACAATAAAGACCATTCATTCATTCATTCATAATACTGTTTTATACTCAATACAAAATAAAATAATATATTTAGATGTCTTTAAAAGGCCAAACTGATTGCATCACTTATTAAGCCACTATCACTATAACAATACAGAATAAAATATATACATGTCTTTATAAGAACAAACTGATTACTTATTAAGCCACTATCACTTATATTCTCCTTCTTGGCACCACGTCCCATTGACATCGGGGGGGACCCATGAAGCAAGGCTGTCTGGGGGTCCTTAAACGAGCATCAAACACTTAATTTATTGCATTCTGGTGAATTGATATGCACCAATTTGTGCCCTTTCTCCATCAATTTATGGTGGAAATGTCATTATATATGTAAAGGAAAAAACAATATTCAGGCACCAGATAACCATTCAAAATATAATGTAATATAATGCAATATAAGGCTCTCAGGCATTCTGTACTTTCAAATATGTATTCTCCTTGAGCAGTCAACATCAACTATCAGCTGTTTCGCTAGCAAACACGAAAGCTAACTTATTTGTGAAACAGCGCCCCCGCCACCACGTCGGCGCAATGCCGCAATTGCAGTTAGAAATGACATAAATCCACCGAGTGCATTTCTGTCATTTCTGTCGGCCGCCTCATAGTTCTCGATGCAGGAAAACCCCTGCTACTCTCCTCTATCCATGCCCAGCGCCATTTATTCCTTACTCCTCGTTCTAGTATAGCTGTGTCTTCGCCAGGTTTAAGAAACTTGGCTTCCATTTTAATAGACTCTTACTAAAGTTAGCGAGATAGCGGGCCGCTAAAAGCGAACGTCTCTACAAGCTAACATTACACTCATTCAAACTTCTTATGGCCCGCCCCACTACTCTGCCTCCGATTGGCTAGAAGTCGCTGGTTGGCTTGAGCAATGTGATACCATTGGTAGGCGGAACTGTCTCTTTGCTGAAGATGACTCTTTAAATTACGATGTAAACAAACAGCATGTGATTTTTTATAATTTATTTGCTAAAAATTCCCCCGCGCCGGAAATCCGGCACCGTGCCGGAGAACTTTAAGCCCTGCTGACGCCAGAGGTCAAATCTGAAGTGGTTCCATGTCTAAAAATGAAGTTTACAGTCTATAGAAACACTGTAGAAAGTTTCATGCTTAAGTCATAAAATGCACAACTGTTATGCCTATCAGCCTTACTAGAAATGCAACTTACAGAGAAGCCACCCTTCTCTGCCCTCTCCCGCTCACTTGGCTTAATTCAGCCGCTATAATTGAGCCACTATCTCAGGGCGTAAATACAAAGCTCATTCTCAAGTATATTTGATATTTATAGACTTTAGTACGTACACAATTTTATTTTGCCTGTCTGTGTGTGGCTCTTTAATCCATTCATTAAAAGTGTGTGGCTCGCTCGCTGTGTTTCAATAGGCGTCGTTTTGGTTTAGCAATTCATGGCACTCGCCATACCTGCATTAAAAAAAAATCCCCTGAAAATTGTATCTGAAACACGTGTTGTCATGTTGGTGATTTTATCCACAACGGTAACTCAACATCCTCCCGGCTCCATCTCACCCCCCCAGCCAGGCGCTGTAGTGGAGCGCAGGGTTGCCAGACGGGATTGACAAGTTCAAGCCCAACCAGTCTAAAAGCTGCCGAATCCACCCGTCCAGAGTGACCAAAAGTAGCCCAATCTGGCAACACTGGAGCGGGACATCGGTTCCTCAATAAACAAGCCATGAGTAATGTTAATGTTAAAACCTTGTCCACGATTCTCATTCATTCAGGTGGGTTAAACAAACTGTATAAATGCCATAATACTGTTGGTTCAAATGTAATATATTAATGAACAAGTTCATGTCATGTTGTGTCAGTACAAACATGTTCTAATTACATTTTATTTTAGTGAAAAACCCGACCTAACGTCACCCGCGATTGTGAAGCTAACTGTAACAAGCTAGTTAGCGAATGTTAAAGGGTACAACAGCTAGTTTAATGTCAACCATGTCTCTATTCTCAATCATTTCTGTAATAATTGTACCAAATTGGGGCTAGTAACAATAACTTGTGTGTGAGTAAGTTATATGTGTGTGTGCAAGCATGTTTTTGATATTGTCAATCGTCTCACTTGTAATAGGTGAGCTGTAACACAAAAATGCCAGTGAGAAAAAGGAAAATGGACATAACAAGGAGCTTTTTTGGTCAAAGGGCAGCAGAGACAAGTACAGGACACAGGTGAGGTCTTAAAATACTAGTGTTTTAACAGTGCAGTTAATTTAGAGTTGAGAATAGCTAAATCTGTAATGTTTTGTTTCTAAGGAGATTGAACCAGGTCCACCTGCTAGGAAAGATGTAGATTACTACCTACATACTGTAGCTGTCTCCTTTATTCATTACCTTAATGTAATATAAGTCAACCGTATAGAAACAACTCACCAAAATAGACTATTGCACAAGTGATTTGAAACCACCCCTCAACCCCCCTATTCTGTACCTTGCCATACCTTGGCTTTTGCTGAAATGACACCACTGGTCTCATAGCCTATTGGAAATGTATTGCGTGTGTGTGAGTGAGAGCTTTTGTGAGCCTGCATGTATGATGTGGCTCTTTCTGGTACCCCAACAATTCTTTGGGTCTCTTAGTCTCCAACTGGTTGGCCACCCCTGGAGCCGCATTTATAAAAAGGTACTTGAACGTCATCTTTGACTTTCACGTAAGCACATTTTTCTAAACGGACGTAAGCATTATATATAAAACGAGCTGCGCTTGTTTAACATTGCGTACGTGCGTCCTTCTATAAATACCAAATATACTTTAAATTGAACGCAGGTGAATAGCGGCTCAAAGAAAAGCGGCTGAATTAAGCCAAGTGCTAAAATATAGGGTAGGCGTTCGTCTGGAAGCGGGAGAGGGCAGAGAAGGGTGATTTAACGTTTGATTACTAACCAGGCAAATGCTTGTACTCAAGTTGTAAAAGAAAATAATTTCTTAACTCGTTTTCTCGGCTGATAACAACATTGTTAATTTTATTACGAGCCACATTCACTTCGCATGAATTACAGTATAGGCAGTGCGGCTCACATGCCTGTAATAACTCCGCATAACCAGTAGGTAATACCCGACGTAGAACTACGGTCGTTTCCACAGCAGTGGTATGGTTACTCTCCTGTGTGTGTTCTCTGATGCATCTTCAGGCTTCCTCCTTCACTAAAACTCTTCCCACACTGGGAGCAGTGTTTTGGTTTCTCTCCTGTGTGTGTTCTCTGATGAATCTTCAGGTGTCCTGCTTCACTAAAACTCTTCCCACACTGGGAGCAGTGGTATGGTTTCTCTCCGGTGTGTGTTCTCTGATGAATCTTCAGGTGTCCTGCTTCACTAAAACTCTTCCCACACTGGGAGCAGTGGTATGGTTTCTCTCCGGTGTGTATTCTCTAATGAATCTTCAGGCTTCCTCCGTCACTAAAACTCTTCCCACACTGGGAGCAGTGGTATGTTTCTCTCCGGTGTGTATTTTCTGATGCCTCTTCAGACTTCCTGATTGATTGAAACTCTTCCCGCATTGGGGGCAGTGGTATGGTTTCTCTCCTGTATGTGTTCTCTGATGCATCTTCAGATTTCCTGATTGATTGAAACTCTTCCCACATTGGGAGCAGTGGTATGGTTTCTCTCCAGTGTGTGTTCTTTGATGCATCTTCAGGTCTCCTGCTTCACTAAAACTCTTCCCACATTGGGAGCAGTGGTATGGTTTCTCTCCTGTGTGTATTTTCTGATGCCTCTTTAGGTTTCCTGCTGTATTGAACCTCTTCCCACACTGGGAGCAGTGGTATGGTTTCTCTCCTGTGTGTGTTCTCTGATGAATCTCAAGATGTCCTGCGTTACTGAAACTATTATCACATTGGGAGCAGTGGTATGGTTTCTCCCCGGTGTGTATTCTCTGATGAATCTTCAGATTTCCTGATTGATTGAAACTCTTCCCACATTGGGAGCAGTGGTATGGTTTCTCTCCTGTGTGTATTCTTTGATGCATCTTCAGGTGTTCTGCAACACTAAAACTCTTCCCACACTGGGAGCAGTGGTATGGTTTCTCTCCGGTGTGTATTTTCTGGTGCCTCTTTAGGTGTCCTGATAAATTGAAACTCTTCCCACATTGGGAGCAGTGGTATGGTTTCTCTCCCATATGTGTTCTCTGATGAATCTCTAGATTTCCTGCTGTATTGAACCTCTTCCCACACTGAGAGCAGTGGTATGGTTTCTCTCCGGTGTGTATTCTCTGGTGAATCTTCAGACTTCCTGATTGATTGAAACTCTTCCCACATTGGGAGCAGTGGTATGGTTTCTCTCCTGTGTGTGTTCTCTGATGAATCTTTAGATTTCCTGCTTCACTAAAACTCTTCCCACACTGGGAGCAGTGGTATGGTTTCTCTCCGGTGTGTATTCTCTGATGCTTCTTCAGGGCTCCTGCTTCACTAAAACTCTTCCCACACAGTGGGCAGCGGTAGGTCTTCTCTCCGGCGTAAGTCTGTGGGTGTGTTTTAAGGTGATTCTTCCGCCTCGAGCTCCTGTGTTGTTGATGGTTTCCTGGTGTGGTCGAGCTGGGCTCGCTGTCTGAACCTGGGTTGGAGCTCTGCTGGTCTGTAAGAATAGGAACATATACAGGGTTACATAGGCAAGTTTATTTGTATAGCACATTTTATACAACAAGGGCAATTTAAAGTGCTTTACATATAGCATTAGGATATTAAGAAAGAAAAAAAATAGAAATTAAATATCAACATTTAACAAGATAATAGGCAATGAATACAAATATATGAATTAAAGTGTTCTCTATCTAAGTATGTCTCAGAGAGATAAACCTCTGCACCTCCTACAAGCATCGTACCACCATACAGGATTACGGTCAGATTATCACGGGGAGTGGCTGCACATATGATGCAGAAGAGGTTGATTATCAATATAAAAAAATAATAGTCATAAATATGCTAATATGTGAAAATTGATATACATTATATACTGTATCATAAATACACTTTATACACATTATATACTGTATCATAAATACACTTTATACACATTATATACTGCATCATAAATACACTTTATACACATTATATACTGCATCATAAATAAAATTGTATTTGTTCCATGAAAATCCGTTGAGGATTACAGACATAATCAAATGTAGGCTACTGCAAGTACATTGCTGCGATAGCTATAGCGAGACCTACTGTACAGTTTATCATTCATAACTGTCTGTACATAGACATATAATATCCTATCACTACTGCGTATGTAACTTGGGTAAACCCTGTTATAGAAATAGCTTTATACTAGGTAGATTTTAAAAATGTAAGGATACTGGGTGGTAGAACGTACTTATCTCGGAAAAGTCATGAAAGGAGGGTCCTGAAATTTTATTGACTTTAAGGTAGAATTTATTTTTACTCGCTAGGTCAAATGACCCCACCCGTGGCTGTTCTAGTGTTAATGACCCCACCCATGGCCGTTCTAGTGTTAATGACCCCACCCATGGCTGTTCTAGTGTTAATGACCCCACCCATGGCTGTTCTAGTGTTAATGACACAACCCATGGCTATTCTAGTGTTAATGACCCCACCTGTGGCTGTTCGGGTGTTCTCGTTCAAAGCTCTGAATAATTGTGTGACAGTAGAGTGCTGTAGAGAGCAGTAGAGGGCAGTAGAATGCAGTAGAAAGCAGTAGAGTGCAGTAGAGAGCAGTAGAGGGCAGTAGAGAGCAGTAGAGAACAGCAGGGGGCAGTAGAGAGCAGTAGAGAACAGCAGGGGGCAGTAGAGAGCAGTAGGGGGCAGTAGACGACAGTAGAGAGCAGTAGGGGGCAGTAGAGAGCAGTAGAGAGCAGTAGAGGGCAGTAGAGGGCAGTAGAGAACAGCAGGGGGCAGTAGAGAGCAGTAGGGGGCAGTAGAGGGCAGTAGAGAACAGCAGGGGGCAGTAGAGAGCAGTAGGGGGCAGTAGAGGACAGTGGAGAGCAGTAGGGGGCAGTAGAGAGCAGTAGGGGGCAGTAGAGAGCAGTAGGGGGCAGTAGAGAGCAGTAGAGAGCAGTAGAGAGCAGTAGAGAGCAGTAGAGTGCAGTAGAGTGCAGTTGCTATTCCTAAAATTGTCATATTTCTCTCTTGTCTGATTTTATTATGTTTTATTCCCCAATTTTGTAAACTGTTTCACTTACTTTAGACAAATGTAGTAAGTCACTTTGGATAAAAGTGTTTACATGTGGCTGTCCTGTAGTCCAGGACTGGGTTAGATTGGGGATAACAGTGTTTACATGTGGCTGTCCTGTAGTCCAGGACTGGGTTAGATTGGGGAACTAGTCCTGATATATCAACCCCACACAGCGGGAGAGAGCAGGACTGTCAGACGATGCAGGTTCTGACTGACTTACACTGCACTGGCATCACTGTTTTACAACAGTGCAATGACACTCACCAATAACAAAGACTTACCATCCATCTCACTGTCTTTCATCTCCACTCTTCCTCTGTCCTCTTGATTCACCATCACTCCCTCCTCCCTCCTTTGGTCTCCTCCATCCTCTTCTTTCACCATCACACCATTCTCCTCTATATCCTCTTCCTCCAGCTTCACTGCCACCATCTCTGGACCCCACGGTGGGCTTTTCAGGGCTGGAGAACCACAGCCAGATCTGGGGGACTCGGTGCATTCTGGTTCATACATGGTTACCATGGTTACATGAGCTGAAGAGGACCTGCGGCTGGAAACACTGGAGGCAGAAACAACGCAGGGTCGTTTAGACATGACAGACAAACAGTTCACTGAACTCCCATCTAGACTGACAGGACACGTCCTGCAAATGCAATAATAATATTACTGATTGCATTTGCTGTAATTTAAGGGTCTGGAAAGTAAACATTAAATGGTTCCAATTGTATTTTGTGTCCAGGAAAAATATGTCCAGGAAAAATGTTAACACATAATAAACTATGAAAATAATCTTCTAGTTAGGCTCTACTTCCTGGTCAGACAGTTCTGAGGCTGTGTGGGCGTGGCCTTTGCACGCTTGACTGGCAGCTCCCTTCCAAGCCAGCTTGCTGCCTTATCATACATGACATTCATCTGTTAGAGTAGACGTGCTTATAGTTCTGCCCTTTAACTACCAACTGTTTAATTACCAACTGCCCTTCAACTACCTACTGTTTAATTACCTACTGTTCAATTACCAACTGCCCTTTAACTACCTACTGTTTAATTACCAATTGCCATTTCACGTGTTAGGGTTAGCAGCATGTGTTAGCGTTAGCAGCATGTGTTAGCGTTAGCAGCATGTGTTAGGGGTTAGCAGCACGTGTTAGCGTTAGCAGCATGTGTGACTTACTGATCAGTTGTAGCACAACGGTGTTGGTCTGGTCTTCTAATTCGCTGCTGTATTTTCACAATATCCGCCGTGTTTAGTTTCTTCCCACACTGGACGTAGCACTGGCGCATGTCCTCATGACCACAACTATGTTTCCTTTGCTCAGAGGTTTGCCCTGCCGCTGTCCTTCTCTGCTGCTCCTGTAATCCAATCACTGAGCTGCTCTTGTGACCACCTGACTCAGGATGTGATTGGTCAGCTCTAGCGCGGCCTGTGGTTGGCCTTTGCTGAGAGGAATTCCTACCATAGCACTCTTCGATCTTGACCTCCTGACCTCCAGTCTTGACCTCTGAACTGCCGTTACTGTCACTATCCATGTCATTACTGTCACTATCCATGTCATTACTGTCATTCGCTGCTTCAGAGAGGTGACACCCTGACGCAGATCTGCTGAGCATCGCATCTTTGGCCTTTTGGTTTTTGATAAAGTCCCGTAGAAACCTGTCCCACGGTGTGTCGTACTCTTCTTTAATGTTGGGAGAGTGATGGTCCCTGTGGGTGGGAGGTGGTGGTGGTGGTGGTGGCTGGAGCCTAATAAGATTGTCCTTCCGGTGGTTCTGTCCTTCTGCCTCTGCATCAGGGGACCCAAGGTGTGTCCTCTGGCTCTCTGACACTGAGTAAGCAGAAGCCTCCATCTCTCTGCCCAGATGGACAGTTCACAGTGCAGGGAATCCTACCAACACAATTGATCAAAATATTAAAACAGAGTGACGAAATTTAATCAAAACATTGAACATTTCTTTTTCCAGAATTGGAAAACAGTAGCCAAGCTACAGTTAGGTCCATTTGGACTCTTTGACAGAACTGTTGTTATTTTAGTTGTTTACCAAAACAAATTCAAGTTATAGTCATAGAATGAATATGGCCTTAAAGTGCAGACTGTCAAACACCCTCTTTAATTTGAGGGTATCCAGATCCAAGTTGGAGGAATGGTTTAGATGTTACAGCTCTTTAATACGTGGCACCCTCCTTTTCAAGGGACCAAAAGCAACTGGCCGAATGACGTGACGTGATGTCCAAACCCCTTTATGAAGTGAAAATAAGGAAAATGTTTATGAAAAAACATTTATTTAATCTATTAATCTCTGTTTATTAAATGATATGAAAATGTATTGAGGGTGTAGCATAGCCTAGTGTTTCTGACATGCTGGACATACCCTCACTGCCTTAAGGCCGATTTAAACTTCTGCGTAAAATCGACGGCGTAGCTTGCGTTGGCCCGCGTGGCCTTGCGTTGCCTACGGAGAGGGTTGACGCGCACATCTCCAAAAATGTAAGTACGCGTCAGTTTCTACGCAACCGTAAGCTCTGTGATTGGTCCGCTTGGTAGCACATGATTCCGACAAGATTCCGACTCTCGTCGACCAAAATGCGGAAGCCATGACAGAAATGTCATTTACTTTTTCTGTAATTACTTATTAATAAAGATTTGAAAAATGATGATAACCATCGTATTATCTTAGTTTAATGTCATTTCAATGCATCATAGAACTTTTATTTACAACAAGCATAAAAAAAAATCGCTATTATGCCGCTTTGAGTAGAGCGCCCTATGGAAGAGTCAGGCACAACCCGGAGGCACCCTTTGCGGGTTAATAACTGTGGTTTACCGTGGGTTAGGATAACAATTCAAACGTGTCCGGATAGGGGAGAGGACAGGGAATCTGAAACAATTTGAATGGTGTCGATACGACACTCCTATCACGATCGACACAGCTAGGAGCAAATTCCCGGGAAGAACTTGTCTCTCCCCCCGCTGTCAACGGGAGTTTCATCCACCAGGAAGCGGTGGTGCGCGCAGCAGCGGGGGGGACCCGTCACTTACGGACGAATATCTCCGCGTCACAATGGGTTAGAATTCCAAACTAAAATTCTCCATGACCAGAATAGCATGCTGAACACACTGAACTTTGAATGGAGTCTTAGTCATGTACCGTTAACGAGATAGAATAAGAAACGCATATTTTTCTATGCCGCTATGAGTACACCGACCAACGCGACGCGGTCCGCGTAGAACGTAGAACTATAAACTTGGAGACCCCTTACGTAGGCTACGGCGTAGATGTGCGTAAATTCGACGCAGAAGCTTAAATCGGCCTTTACAAAGGTCAAGAGCTATTAGACTCTACTCACAACATGTCATACTGGATAACTGGCATGGTGGAATGTTAGAAATGAAATAAAATAAAACCTAAAACCAGGGCTCTACGCTAACCTTTTTCACTAGGAGCACATGTGCTCCTAAATGAAAAATGTTAGGGGCACACAAAGAAATTTAGGAGCACAGTGAAAAATGTAATTATAACACATTTTTATTAGTGATTTTGCAATTTTTGCACCAAAATCACACATTGGCCCATGCCTACAGCCCTACTAGACGCAGAGTTGATGGCATTGTATTATGGTAACTAGCTGTGTCAAGTTCTCCTGGTTAGCAGCATGTTCATTCATTCATCCATGTCATGCCTGTCAGCTAGCAGCTAGCAGCCCAGCCAGGCTTTAGGGCTAGGTCTGTCAGCTAGCAGCCCAGCCAGGCCATGCAGAGGTCTGTCTCCATGCTGCCCACCTCCCTGCTGCTGGGTCAGGCTACATCAGTCACACACGGTGGCCAGACAACTCCACATCTAGGGGTATTAAACTACCCCACATCCAGATGACCAGTCCCCAGCCCCATGCTGCCCGGGGTGGTGACATGTGGAGGTGGCCAGCCCAGCACGGTGCCGCTGCGGCGGCTAGCTGTTAGCACACCACCATCCCCGGGGGTCCCACCTCTCTGCCACACTCAAGTACAACATGTTGCATTTTCATGCCATTAGGCAACTTGCTTCCTAGGGTTTCCTAGGATTAGAGATGCATTTGGACTTCTGGAGTACCTCCACTACTTTCAATGGGTTCTGAAGGTCTGAGAGCTTTCTACTTTCTACCCTGGGTAGTTAACCCTGGTTGTAACCTTGGGTTCAAATCTGGAGTGTGTGGGACCAAATCTGTATATGTGGTGAGCTAATGAAGCTAATGAAGCTTGAGATGAGAAAAGGGCGCTTGTCTCTTTAAGGCCAGGAGGGAGTTAGCGATTAGCGATGTTAGCTTAGCGCCAGTTTAACAGAAGTAACTTCACTTTTAACATGACTTCCCGTGGTCGTAGCGGGCTGGCTGACGGCTTAAAATGTGGCCACACGGTTCGCGCAGATTTATTTTTAGAATTAAAAAATAAATAAAAAAATAAAAAAATAAAATAAATCGGTACTCGCACGTGTGCTCGTGAATTTATTTCTCTAGTCGCACAGATGTATTTTTAGTCGCAAATGCGAGAGAAATGGTCGCACTGTAGAGCCCTGTTAAAACTAGAGATGCTCCGATCTGATCGGCGCCGATCGATATCGGCCGATATGCCCTTGATCGGTTTTGATCGGAGTTCTCAAAACGGCCGATCAAACACGGCCGATCAGTTTACATAGAGAAATGGCGTCGACAGTCTGGCAATATTACACAGTGTCGGAAAGAGACAACAAATATGCAGTTTGTAATGTCTTCTCAAAAGAAATTCCTCGCGGAGGAACGCACGCAAGGACTTTCAATACCACGAATATCATACGGCATTTGCTGCGTTCGTCGATTCGCTCCGAGAGCGCACACTGGGCTCGACGTCATAAAGGGACCGAGTGCTTTGATTGGACGAGAGGCGTTCCACGAGTGCTGGTCAGAGTTCCAGCGCGACTTCACGAGCGTAGTGTAGGTAGTGTTCAGCGACGTCATGTGACCCCGCGAGCAGGAAGTCACTAAGCTAGGCTAAGGCCCATAGCAACAACAACTATTAGCGCGAGAGTTTTAGGTCTTCCTCTGTGCACCTTGCACAAGTGTAGATAGCGAGCGACTTTTCAGCATAGCAGGACATATTTTAGATGATAAGAGGAACAGGCTGAGTGCCAAAAACGCTGAGATGCTTGTATTTCTCAAGGCTAATCTGCCAGTGATGCTGCTTAATCAGAAGTAAGGTTTGAGTCTGAAATCTCCTTAGGTGCAATGTTTTGTTTTTTTGTTTTATTGATTATTGCCGACTTGCTGTCTTATCTCCTCCTAAATATGACTTGAAACGGACTGACTTGAAACCAGGGACGCGGGAAGGGGGGTGCTGAGGGTGCTGCAGCACCCCCTAGCGGCAGGCAGAAGGAGCTCCTCCTGCCTGAATATTTTTTTTTTTTAATATTATTCAAACAATAATTTAAAACAATATAATAACTATTGTTGCTTTTGGGAATAAAAATAAATGTGTTTTGTGTAATAAATGTAAAAATGTGTTTGTTAGTTTTAATGTTAGTGATCACATGGTCATATCTTGCTAGGGACTTGACATCCGAGTTAGCTAACTATCAGGTGCAGGTGCAACTTGGCGCAAAAACGAATCTCTGAGTTCTTTAGCAAAAATGCTAAATCAGCCAGAACAATTGAAGTGGAGTTGGAAGAAGATGCTGATGCAGGGGCAGGGCCTTCTTCCACTTTGCCCACAGACCACCACCAGGCTGTTACCCCATCCAGTGTAGCAGCAGGACCTAGCAGGTCTGAGGCTTACGTTAGCCCTAGCCAACACAGACCAGGGGTCCCGCCACCCCCACCCCCGTTTGACGAGCCGTGTCGACCAGACATACGTTTTCCTGGGAGGAAAATTGGAACAGAGACATTCGAGTTTCATTTCATTTAAAAAAAAGCTGGTTTACCAGGTGGAAATGGTTGCATTATGTCACTGAAAGAGACCCTGTTCTTTGCTTTTCTTGCAGTAAAGCTATATAGAGAAGGGGTTCAGGCACCACGACAGAAAGACAAGTGCATTTACAGTAGGAGGCTTTTGTAAGTTTAGCCAACACGAGATGTCTGACATACATTCAGAATCGGTGAGATTGCTTGCTTCGCTTAACAACACTCCCATTAATGCTCTACTGTCGGACGTTGTTGAGAAAGAGCAACAGACGGCCAGAAACGTATTAGAACAGATCCATCCGATTCTTCGGCAGCGAAGGGCTTCCGTTAAGAGGCAATAACAATCGAGATGGAGTGCTGTCTGTAATAATGGTCAACATCATGTTTGTGGACATTGTGGGACACTGTGAGCTGAGTGGAAATTACTGTAAATTCCAACACATTGTTGGTAAAATATTTAACGTTACGTCTTTGTAGTGTGTGGGTGTGTGCGTGCTTAACTATTATTGCCCGTGCATTGGGGCCCGTCGTTATGCCACTGTGTGCGTGTGAGCGAACGAGCAATCAGCGAGAGGGAGGGAAGGAGGGAGAGAAATCGTTATAATTTTTTCCCTGGCAATTTTTTTCCCTGTAGCGTATATAGACAGCACCTCAGCACCCCCAGTCAAAATACCTTCCCGCGTGCCTGCTTGAAACAGTATTTTATATTTGGCTATAGCCTGTTTATGTTGCAGTTTAGTTTGGGTATGTTTATTGTTCCTCAGGAAAGCTACAGTATAAGCTCCAAGTTCTCTAAGAGCCCCTAGTTCCTCTCATTCGAGTGGAATGTTGCACATTTGATGTGACAGTGTACATTTTATTGATTATGATTTTTATTTTCACATTGTATTTGTTTTTCCTGAAGTAAGCTACAGGTGGTTGTGAATTCAATAAAACAGATGGTTGTCAATTCATGATACTTTCTCATCTCCTAATTTCATTTGAATACTTAATATACAATGTCAATGGTGTTAAGAATAATTAAAAACATAAATAATGCTACACAATAAATAGAATGCTTCAATTGCCATTTTCGACGCTGTGATCAGTGATATCGGATCGGCAGATCACTGATTCCAGTGATCGGTGATCGGCACCAAAAACCCTGATCGGAGCATCTCTACCTAAAACCTCTCTAACCCTAACCCAGTGTTTCCCCTACCATTGCCTTGGGAGGGCGGGCCGCCCCCCCAACGGGACCTCCCGCCCCCCCAAGAAAAATGTTCAATGTCAATTTGGTCCATGTGTTGTTGTTTTTTTTATATAATTATATTTTTCTCCCAGTTGTATATGGCCGAAATATGTTTCTTATGTGGTCGAAATATGTTTCTTATGTGGTCGAAATATGTTTCTTATGTGGTCGAAATATGTTTATTCTGTGTCATTTGCCTAATTTATGTGCACCCTCATTTAATATGTTTCTCCTCTGTGCATTTTGCTGCCACGCTTGTCCGCTTGTCTCCTCGTTTCACGAAGGGCGGGGCTCAGCTCCCTCCACACACACGCTCTGACGTGCTAATCTCAAACAAGCCATTCATCTCTGCTGGAAGTGCAAATAAAGGCCAACAATCATAGTTTTAGTAATGGACGGACGTAGACCCCAAACCTCTGACAAGCAGGCTAACTTCCCGTGTTTATTAAACGCACCCAACCCGAATCTGGCGATATGGACGATTTTAGACGCTTTTTAGGGGTGCTTGAGTATCCCTAAATTTCATCTCAGCACGACCTAAAAGAGAATAATCATTATTATTATTATCATTATTATTATTATTATTATTATTTTCTGAAATCATTCTAGCCCAATTACAGATGATGTTACACACTCCGGTCCAGTAGCCTACATACACGCACCTCATTGGTTCGCAAGTAGTCTCGTGCTTCGCCCGGAGAATAATTGTTTAGCGCGGGAGTGTGTGTGTGAGAGAGAGACAGATGAAGGAAGTCAGCAGATGAAAGTAAGTAACCGTAGCAAATATAATTTCTGTATTTCTGACAGAAAACATTGGTTCAAATTGTTCATTATTATTGTGACTTAACTAGAAAGTGTCATATTATAGTTCCATGGTGACTAGAAAGTGGCTATAGTTCCATTGTGTGAATAGTGTTAACGAACTAGCAAGCTAGCTAGCTCAGAGGTGATTAGTAATAATAGATAGTAGTAGTAATAATACAATATGTTTTATTCTGCTAGAATTGGGCTTTATGGTAATAAAATACAATAAACAAGTGGATTGAAGCATTGGAACAAACCCTCACTCATTGGAAATGTCTGTTTTTCCATAGATGGACATAAGATTGTTTTTCAGGTGAGAGAGTCAAGTCAAAATGACATTATCTGACTGCATTGCCCACAGCAACCCAATATACAATTAGAATGATGTTATAAATTGATATGGATCAATGTATACCTCTTATTAGATTATACATATTCTGGTTGTTATGTTTGCCTTTCGGTGGACAGCAAAAGAGGGAGAGAGGAGGAGAGAGAGGGAGAGGAGGAGGAGAGAGAGCAGGATGGAGTCAGCACACCAAAGAGACAGCAAGAACCAGGTGAGAAAGTGGACATGTAGTCAAGACCACAAGTAGCCTTGAGAACCTATGGTTCTGGTGCAGCACCCTAGGCACCCCCCTTCATTACTTGTAATAGGATGTAATAAACGTTTGACACACATGGCAATAAAACAACATGAATCTTGAATTAGCAAAACATTTTTGCTATTTAAACATGTCATCACTGACAGATGACAGGTAGATAATGAAAGGTAGTGAAAAAACAGAAAAATGATGTTGCCAGACATGCAAACTTTTTAACCAGACCCTGTCATATATGTTTGTGTGTGATTGTCAGTGCAAAGAGGGAGAGAGGAGGATGGAGATGACACAGAGAGAGAGAGTGAGAGAGCAAGAGCAGGAACCAGGTGAGAAAATGGACAGATAGTGAAGTCAAGATTGTTATTAGAGATGCTCCGATCTGATCGGCGCCGATCAATATCGGCCGATATGCCCTTGATCGGTTTTGATCGGAGTTCTCAAAACGGCCGATCAAACACGGCCGATCAGTTTACATAGAGAAATGGCGTCGCCAGTCTGGCAATATTACACAGTGTCGGAAAGAGACAACAAATATGCAGTTTGTAATGTCTGCTCAAAAGAAATACCGCGGGGAGGAACGCACGCAAGGTCTTTCAATACCACGAATATCATACGGCATTTGCTGCGTTCGTCGATTCGCTCCGAGAGCGCCGAAGCGCACACTGGGCTCGACGTCATAAAGGGACCGAGTGCTTTGATTGGACGAGAGGCGTTCCACGAGTGCTGGTCAGAGTTCCAGCGCGACTTCACGAGCGTAGTGTAGGTAGTGTTCAGCGACGTCATGTGACCCCGCGAGCAGGAAGTCACTAAGCTAGGCTAAGGCCCATAGCAACAACAACTATTAGCGCGAGAGTTTTAGGTCTTCCTCTGTGCACCTTGCACAAGTGTAGATAGCGAGCGACTTTTCAGCATAGCAGGACATATTTTAGATGATAAGAGGAACAGGCTGAGTGCCAAAAACGCTGAGATGCTTGTATTTCTCAAGGCTAATCTGCCAGTGATGCTGCTTAATCAGAAGTAAGGTTTGAGTCTGAAATCTCCTTAGGTGCAATGTTTTGTTTTTTTGTTTTATTGATTATTGCTGACTTGCTGTCTTATCTCCTCCTAAATATGACTTGAAACAGTATTTTATATTTGGCTATAGCCTGTTTATGTTGCCGTTTAGTTTGGGTATGTTTATTGTTCCTCAGGAAAGCTACAGTATAAGCTCCAAGTTCTCTAAGAGCCCCTAGTTCCTCTCATTCGAGTGGAATGTTGCACATTTGATGTGACAGTGTACATTTTATTTATTATGATTTTTATTTTCACATTTTATTTGTTTTTCCTGAAGTAAGCTACAGGTGGTTGTGAATTCAATAAAACAGATGGTTGTCAATTCATGATACTTTCTCATCTCCTATTTTCATTTGAATACTTAATATACAATGTCAATGGTGTTAAGAATAATTAAAAACATAAATAATGCTACACAATAAATAGAATGCTTCAATTGCCATTTTCGACGCTGTGATCGGGGATATCGGATCGGCAGATCACTGATTCCAGTGATCGGCACCAAAAACCCTGATCGGAGCATCTCTAATTGTTATAGTGTCAAAACAGTAAAAAAATAAATTTAAAAAAAGTGATGGCTTTGTGGCTCAACAATAAAGTCTATAAATTATCATATTTGTTCTAGTCACATAATAGAATAGTTGAGTAACAACGTTAACCGTCCTACCAAACCCAGCACGGATACAGCTCTACGCGTCGACAAGCACAGGAAGACAGGCTTTGATCCAGCTTGGCTGTCAGAGCAGAAGTACTCCTGGCTCTACAAAACCGATATTGGTATGGTTAGGTGCAAAATAGATAAAAATGTGAAAACGTTTTATTACCATTATTGGCATAAACAGAATGAATGGGGAATTTTTCATTTTTGGTTTTAGGAATGTTCTGCAAACGGATATGTAGGCAACACAGGCAGGGGGTTGTGAGAGGAACCCAGACCCGGACTTTTATAGAGTCACCCTGCCAGTCCTACAGAAAGGACAAACTTGACAACCACATCTCATCTGACCATCATAAATTAGCCTGTCAGCGCCAGTCAAGTTTGACAGCAGGTAAAAAATATATATTTTATTTATAATTTTATCATAAGTGTTACGGCTCCTTGATACTGTACTGATGATGCTTGCTTGCTTTCTTGTTTGTGGACTGGGTGGTCAACCTCTGCATTTTATTTCAGGCAACACAGTCCTGACCTCATTTGAGCCCACAGTTGTCCTGGAGCATGAGGCCGTGGTGGGGGCATTTAAGTGCTTATATTGGCTCATTAAGCATGAAATAGCCCACCACACTAACTATCCAGCCTTGCTGCAACTGGGTGAACTTTTGGACTGCACCTACTTCGACAAGTTGAAAGTATGTATTTCGCAATGCAAGTAATGCATTTTGTTTTCTGTGTTTGTTGTTGGTCTTATCTGATCATTATAATTGACAATCAATTCAATGTTTTTATTTATTTATACATGTGTTTAAGAATTCATATGAATAAACGGTATTTAATTGTCCATGTATAGGCCTGCCCTACTTGTATGTAAAACCTTCCAACAATTTTTCAGATTGGCCAAACTAACAACTATAGATCGCATAGAATAGTTGACGAAATGCTGGAAAATCTAGCAGGGGTAATTGAAAAGCCAATATTAAGGGACATCGTACAATCACAGGCCATTGGCTTGGAAATTGATGAGAGTACAGATGTCTCTGTCTGTAAACAACTGGACATTCATCTGAGGTAAAGTCTATCAAAGTTTAACATTTCAACTAATAACATTTCAATATATTAGCTCTTGTGAAGTGCATTGGGTCACATTTTGTGAGAAATGCACTAAATAAAATTTGATTTGAATTTGATTTGATATGAGGGGGAGATGGAAATGTATAAAATGTTATTATGTTATTAGATACTTGGACAATGAGGGGAAGCTCTTCTGCCAATTCCTGGATCTCATATATCTGACCGATGGGAAAGCAGATTCAGTGGTGGCAGCAGTGAAACAGGTTATTAAAATTAAGAACATCCCCACACACCTGATATTTGGACTAGGAACTGACGGCGCTGCAGTCATGACTGGTAGGTTAACTTGTTGTTTTTGTTTTTTCTTTACATGGAATTAGTGGATTAAGAATTTATTCGTTGTTAAATTTGATTAACAAATGTATTCAATAGGGAAAAACAATGGGGTCGCAAAACAGCTGAAGGACGCATGGCCATGGCTCCTCAGTGTCCACTGTGCTGCGCATCGGCTAGCTCTAGCCTGCAAAGACGCTTCCGAAAATGTGCCTTACATGGCTACATTCAGAGACCACCTTGAACAGCTCCACCTGTACTTCAGAAACAGTTCAAACCGCTCTGCTTCCCTGAAGTCAGCAGCAGAGGTTCTTGGGGTGTGTGAGCTGAAAGTGAAGGTAAATATGTTACATTTTAAATAAATTGATATACCGTGTGTGAATATTTATGCCCATTTACTTGCATATTACATTCTTTCTTTTAACTTTGTTTATGTATCCAATCCTAATAAACAGCTTACATTGTTTTTATAAACTGTTTTATCTGTCATTGACTAGCAAGTGAAGGACACACGATGGCTCTCTCAGCATGAAGCCATAAAAAACCTGAGAAGAAACATCCCTGCTGTACTGGCAGCCTTGGCAGATGAGGTTGAGTCCCGGAAATGTCCGGGTGCTAAGGAATTGTACTCATTCCTAGCGACCTATCGCTTCATTGCCGCCCTCCACCGGCAGGCAGATGTTCTCCCTCACCTGGCACGCCTCTCTAAGTTATTTCAGAAGGAGGATGTGATGTTCCTGACAATCAAGGAGCAGGTAACTAATAACCCAAATCAGCTGCAATATTTTAACTACTTCATGCATTTTCTGCAAATATAGGGTACCACAATTTTGGTGTCAATTTGGTTCATTTCCCAGGTCTCTGTCACACTGGCCTTAATAAAAGGCATAATGGATGCTGGGGATCATCAGCCTGTCGGCTCACACTTGAACAAGCTGAACCAAAGCCTTGAAGACCCTTTGGGGCTGGGTGCATTCAGCATCACTGCCAAACAGGAGAGAGGCAGAAGAGGACAGCCAGATGACACAGGGCCTCGGCGACACCGAGTTGGACCTCTGACGTTACACGAAAGAAGAAGAAGAACAGGGCCTGGGAACACTGCAGTTCTGGCAAAGATTTCGATCACAAGTATGACTATGTAGCTTGGCTGCTTTAATTGATGTTACTTAAATGTAGTCACTGTGCAGTTTTATTTAAATTAATAGTTTACTGATATATTTTTGTTTGAGCAGGTGATGGATCCGTATCTAATTGGCCTGATTGCCCATCTTGAGAGGCGTTTCAGTGAGGTGGGAGTCTTGGCTGCTTTTGGGATACTGGGTCCACAGGCAGCTACCCTCACCAACCAAAGTGCTCATGCACACCTGAGGACACTGGTGGAGAAGTTTTGTCCCACTGTCGATGTTGACACAGTCCTTGAAGAATGGACACCTTTCAAGGAACAAGTGGTCTCTGGTCCACTCAAGGTAACTTTATGTCTGACAAACATTTTCACATGACATTATTATGTGTTAATCATGTGAACCTTTTCAGAACAAGACTCAGCTGGCCATATTGTCAGCGCTGTCCTCAAAGTATGAAGAATTTGGGACCCTCATACCCACCATTAGCAAGCTGGCTGCCATTGCCCTGACGGTCCCAGCCAGCAGTGTAAACTGTGAAAGGGACTTCTCCACCATGAACAGGGTAAGAAATATCTCTCACATAATGGCATTTACTGTTTTAAGATATATTTTTAAGCCATCACATTTAAAATGAATGTATTTGCAGGTCAAGACAAACATCCGCAACAGGCTGCAGGGGGAACATCTTGCAGCCTGCATGCGGATATCTATAAATGGGCCAGAGGTCTCTGACTTCCCATACCAGGAGGCATTAGAAGTGTTCTTTCAGAAACCAAGAAAGATTCACTGCAGCAACAAAAGTTGCACACTATGTGGGTAAAGGAGGAATGAGAGACTGTAAAGATATTTGGAGTAGGGCGCTAGTATATACGTCAGTCAATTTAGACAAGAAAAAAAGGGGTCATGCCAGCATTAATGTTTTGATTCAAAGGCATGATTTGCCAGATTCTCTAAGCATGATTGTTTTAATTTTGAGTTATTTAATGAAGTTGAATTTGGTTTTGGAATTTGAAATTATAATCAATATTCACAATTAATTAGTTGTGTTCTTATCCGTTGATAATCCAATGTGACAACTTGCCCGACATAGTGTAACAATGTAAATATGTAAATAATATGTATAAATATGTAATAAAAAAAACTAATGTGTAAAAAATGGCTTGACTTGTAAATTGAGTCCTGTAACAGTTTTATTCAATCAGCAGAGATAACTTGTTCTGTTACTAATCTGTTACACTAATTGTGGGGGGGGGAGAAATGAACATTTCACAACGGGGGGGGGGGGGGGGGGAGAAATGAACATTTCACAACGGGGGGGGGGGGGGGGGGTAATCACCGCGACAAACAGCTATATTATATTTTAATATGATGACCGGAATTTCTCACGTTTGTCCGGTAAATTGAAATCTTCCCGGACACGTTGACCGGCACACATTTTTTCTAACGGAAACCCTGCTTCTGCTAATGTAACATTTCAAAACTAACTGGTCAAATTAACACATTTGATTAGCAGGTGGCTACCTTGTCGATTCACTTAAAAACACTGCCAGGCAAGAATTTTAACGAATATGACAAGGACCTCATTTTATCACCTTGGAAATATTGTTAGGTAAAACTTTTCCTTTCCAATATTCCTTTTCATTGATACTGAAAGACTAATGCATGCTTTACTGGCAGGTTTGACAATTGTAAAGCTCTCCTGTCTGGTCTGGTCTTCCAAAAAAAGTGATTTTAAAAGTTATAGTCAACTCCAACTAATTCAAAATTCTGCAGCATGTGTCTTCACAATGACCAGAAGGGCGGCTCACACACAGGACTTGAGAATGTCTGAAACTATGGAAGTTTTGAAATAAGACCTTTAAACACTGACTTTACCACACAGCTTTATGT
This sequence comes from Nansenia antarctica, assembly GCF_963989245.1. NCBI lineage: Eukaryota > Metazoa > Chordata > Actinopteri > Argentiniformes > Microstomatidae > Nansenia > Nansenia antarctica. Next base: position 23,071,665 of record NC_137682.1, read on the forward strand.
GCTTGATGCTCTCATATTTTACTTTGTTTTCCAGTGTTTTCTTATTTCTCACTGTGTGATGTTAGTGTAGTAGCGCAGCCCTAGGCTATATAGCATCTATTTTATCACTGTCTGCTTTACACATGTCTGGACATGCACTATATGACTGTGTGCATGCCGGTATATGTCTTGGTACATATACTGTGTTTTTGAATGGAGTTATAATATAATGACTGACAATTACACTTTGACAAAGATGACAGTAAGCCACACAGTCCTATTGAAGAAGTGGGCTTGCTTGCTGTTGATATCTGAGCTCAAACAGAATGGGGGAGGGGGGTCTGACTGGCTTATTATAACCCATCATATAGGATGGATAGGGGCATTCTGAATGGTTGGGGTTGGGGGTCTGTGGTGGTTTAAATGAAACTTTAATCGACTCAAACACTGCTTAGCTGGTGGGATGGACTCACACTCATGGACGCACATTTGCCATGTCTCTCCTGTGATGTTTTTAGCTCTTTTGCTCTGAGATTGTAATTTAATGTAACTTATCGCTCTCTAAATGCTGCTGTTAGACACAAGCTTTTAGACATAAGCTCCAAGAGCTTGTTCGATCGTCTCGTTAAGAGAGGTCAGGGGATATTTTTTTACAGCTCACTTTTCTGGCCCCCTGGTGAAACTTCTGGAATATGTAGGGGTGGGACCCGCATCCCTTGTTCTCTGTAAAGCGCATTGTGTTGCCTCTGGGTATGAAATGTGCTATACAAATAAAGCTTAGATTGATTGATTGATCTCTTTTAGTAAAGAAACTGCAGCTTCCTGCCTACGGTCCTTTAGAGATGGCACATGCTTACAATGCTTAAGATAATATTTTGCTTTTGGTATTATTGATAATGTTCATGCAAGGTTAAAAATGTCAGTAGGCCTAGTCTAGTAGCCTGCGTCTTATTCATTGCTGTAGCTTCAAGACTCCCCCCTTGAGTGTTAATCAGCCCCAGTCCCCAGACAGAGGAGCCTTGCTGGCGAAACCAACAAAAACGTTGTGTTGTGGATGCTATTATTTTAGCAATTTATTCTAAGTGTTGGTTAGCTAGCTAGCTATACACTCGTTGGAGGGCTTTGAACGATTTTAGGTTAAAGAAGACGCTTGAACTAACGTTAGCTAGACTAGCTAAGGCTCACGTAGTCAATGGAGTTTAACATGGTCAGTTATGCTTAGCTAGCACGCTAATGCGTTAGCATAGGCTAACGAGAGAATAAATATCTGATTTGTGTTTCAAGTACATGGTGGACATTAGGAGTACGCGACAGTGACATATTACGTGGTTGATTGAAACGGTAATGTTTAATATAGCCACGCAGTCCGGGAAAATGTATGCCGTTTCCATAGGGATGCAGCCTGCGGGGCGGGGCGGCGAGTCGAGCCCGCTGGGGGCGTGGCGGAGGGGCGAGGTCTACCCCAACTCGGGTGGGAAACGTTAGGACGTGTCCGGATAGGGGAGAGGACAGGGAATCTGAAACAATTTGAATGGTGTCGATACGACACTCCTATCACGATCGACACAGCTAGGAGCGAATTCCCGGGAAGAACTTGTCTCTCCCCCCGCTGTCAACGGGAGTTTCATCCACCAGGAAGCGGTGGTGCGCGCAGCAGCGGGGGGGACCCGTCACTTACGGCCGAATATCATCGCGTCGCAATGGGTTAGAATTCCAAACTAAAATTCTCCATGACCAGAATAGCATGCTGAACACACTGAACTTTGAATGGAGTCTTAGTCATGTACCGTTAACGAGATAGAATAAGAAAAGCATATTTTTCTATGCCGCTATGAGTACACCGACTACGCGGTCCGCGTAGAACGTAGAACTATAAACTTGGAGACCCCTTACGTAGGCTACGGCGTAGACGTGCGTAAATTCGACGCAGAAGCTTAAAACGGCCTTTACAAAGGTCAAGAGCTATTAGACTCTTTACTCACAACATGTCATACCGGATAACTGGCATGGTGGAATGTTAGAAATGAAATAAAACCTAAAACCTCTCTAACCCTAACCCATATATTTAAATATAACAAACAATATGACGTCATAATAATATGATTGTTATGCTCTGAAGCATTCTGTCCTAAACTGGCAGTCAGCCAATGTCATCCGGGATAACAAGCAGTCTGGAGCAATTTGATGACATATTATCAGACAGGACGTTACACAATGATGACATGTTCGCCTTGCGAATCAAGACAAACCAGGTTCACTTTATTTCCTTTATGGTGTTGTTACCTTGTTAACTTGTTTGGAACAGATCACGAGTACAACCTCTGAGTTCTCAGACTATTTATCAAACAAAGGAACAGTTACAAGAGCAGGTGTTGCTGGTGGTGAGGGGCTGGCTGAGGTGAGGAGAGCCTCACCCCCTGGCTCCACTCCCCTGTTTGTAAACAATGATGTGTAAATACAGTTTCAAATAATATCCCATCACCTTTACTGTAGAAAAGCCCAAGGTGCGAAAACTAGGATGATCCACATGATGTCATTAGGTTATAATTTTAATAATTTTGCCATTTAGCAGACGCTTTTATCCAAAGCGACTTACAATTACGAATTACAGGGACATTCCCCCTGGAGTAACTGAGGGCTAAGTGCCTTACCCAAGGGCACACTAGTAGTGGTGTGGCTTCAGGCGGGATTTGAACTCACAACCTTCCGATCCCAAGTCCAACTCACTATCCACTAGACCACCACTACCCCTACAGACCACCACTAGGTCACATGATGTCATTTCAGGCTATAGGTCACATGATGTCACTTCAGGTTATAGGTCAGGGGGTAGGGCTCAGAACACAAGAAGCCATTTTGAGATGACCACATGGCTTTAACAAAGGGTCGTAAACCCTACCCTCCCCTCCCCTAGCCCCCATAGTCAGGAGGCTCCTTATAGCAAAAGGCAAACTATAGAGTTTATACGGTTTATGTGTGCATGTGTGCCAAAATCTACTACAATGGCGCTACGTGTGGACACGGGATTTCTAGACGTTATTTGCGTTGATGGCCTTCCATAGTGGAGAAGCGCCATCAGTACCTCCGTGTGCTCGTCCAGACCAGGCGAGGCGACACGGACATAAACTGATAACAAGTTCCGCCAACATTATATAGTGTTATATATATATAACAACATTGAATAGTGTTATATATAGATAACAACATTGTATAGTGACAGAATAGCTGCAGAGATAGGCTATTCTGTCACTATACAATGTTGTTATCTATATATAACACTATACAATGTTGTTATATATATATATAACACTATATAATGTTGTATTTCCGAAAAAGCCTAGTAGGCCAAATGTTTTCACAATGGAGAGGTTGTGCCAGGGGTGGGAAAGGAAAAACTAAAAATATTCCAAATTATTATGGGTATTGTTATAAAAGTATTATGCAGTGTTTCCTGTGGAAGAAGAGGTTTGCCTGCCTCTGGTTCCAGTATAGGCTACTACTCCGCTACTGCATCTCAAAGCTCACAGTATCGTGAGTGAGTCAGTTACCTCAGTCAGGCTCTCTCTCAGCGCGCGTTATCGTGGTAACGAGAAACTCGCGCGGAAATTATGAGATGTGTGATATGATGCGTGAGACTTGAGCCCTGCAATACTCTTGCATCCATTACACAATGAACTGAGAACCTAAAGATCGTAGATTGTACTGATACTGCAAACAGTCATCTTCAACCTACATAGCGTCCCAACGCTTCCACAGCATTTAGTCAACATTTAGTTCAATTTCATTCATTTCTATGGATGTTTAATGACTGTTAAAGATCTTGCTCATTCATGGTGGTCTGGAAAAAGAAAACACAAAAGGAACCGTTTCCCAACTTCAGCCAACAATTCTGTTCATTACTGACAGAGAGAGAGAGAGAGAGAGAGAGAGAGAGAGAGAGAGAGAGAGAGAGAGAGAGAGAGAGAGAAGGGTTGACACAGATGGACAAGAGCGAGAAGGGGGAAAAGATATAGAAGAGAGAGAGTGTGAGAGAGAGTGTGAGAGAGAGAGAAAAGGAAGAAAGGGGAGATAGAAAATAAGGTGATAGAGAGATAAGAGTATGAGAGAGTGAGAGAGAGAGAGAGAGAGAGAGAAAGGGTTGGGGTTTTTTATTGCATATTTCACACACAGGAACATATAACCCTCTAGGTTCCACCAACAGCACCGCTGGCTACATCCGGGTCAGGAGCTGCCCTTTGACCTCTGCGTAGGAGCAGCAGATTAAAACTCGGTGGCTCGCGTGGGGAACAGTCTTTTGGCGCCATACGTTGTTGTGAATTAATATTGACGTGTAAAAGTCTAGGGCACGAAAATAAGACGATGCAACTTTTTCAGACTTTTTTCCGGGGAAAAAACCCTGTCTTATATTCGGGTCAATACGGTAAGTGTACATCACCGTCCACTCAACTACACTGGCTATGAGAAGGCTGAGACCTGATGTTGTAGTGATGGTGCTACGTGGCCCCTCTGTTCTTTGCCAGTATATGTAACATGCTGTTGGAGAACCCGGCGTACCCGCTGAAGGAGAGCGCAGCGGCCGCGCAGAACAGCATCCTCCTGCAGACCAACGACACACAGACACAGGTGTGTGTGTCTGGGAGGGAGGGAGAACCACTGTTTTTTTCTGCATTCACCTGAGGGCAGTTGTTTCAGAGACTTTGATTCTCCTGTGTCTGTGTCTGTGTGTGTCTGTGTCTGTGTCTGTGTGTGTGTGTGTGTGTGTGCGCCCCCCCCCCCCCAGGTGAGTGAGGACCTGTTTGTCTACGGCAGGCTAGAGCAGATGGGCCCAGAGACTGTGGTGCAGGCAGCTGACCTGCTGACGTGTCGTCCCTGGAGGTGGAGGGGACGGCGTGGGGGTCCCCGGGGGGCTGTTGGGGGCGGGGTTGTAACGAGACCTCTCGCAGCTCTCACCTACACACACACACACACACACACTTCTCTGCTTACAAACATTGAACACTACTCTCAGCAAAAATCATCATCATCATCATCATCACTATCACTACCACCCCCCCCCCTCTCTCTCTCTCTGTGTAGAATGCTGTGTTACCCTGACCTCATGTTCTAAATAGCATGTATGTGCAATGTGTTGTTTGCACTGCTGAATGCGAGTGTTCAACAGTGTTCTGAATTCAAATCTGGACCTTGTCAGCAAGTAATGTGTTGACACAGTAAAGAAGTAAGATATTAACGAGTATTGGTGTACACTAGGTCGTCTGATAAGAAGTGAACTTACTGCGGGATTGAGTTATTGAGTTATTGTTGTATCTAGGACTGCGTGCGTGCAATTTAAAAGTGAACCCAAATAGCTAACTAACTTAGGCTTTGATAATGTGGTCACATGAGGCGAACGTTAGGCGGGTAACTGATTTCACCTGCTGTGTTTAACTACTTTTCAACCACGCAGATTGTCTACTTTCAAGCTGTCGATCCTGGATAAAGCTAGCTAGCTAAGAAAACAACCCAGACCGAGCTCAGTGACTTGGGGCTGTTCCATCAACGTCGCTAAAGGAAAAAAATCCAGGCTTGTTTTTGTATGGATCTCGTGAAACTTCTCAAAAATAACCCTGGAGTTTCCTTTAGTGAGCTGGCTGGCTTATCACTCGCCCCACACGACAACAACACAACTCAAAACAGACAGAGGTAGTAGCTAAAAGAAAAGATAATTGCGAAGCAAAAACACGACCGAACAAACATGTCAGCAAATCTTCTAAATGTAGAAAACACACAGCCTGAGCACGGTGAGGGTGGAAGGACGTTTACCTGGATGTGTTCACTGGCAGCGTAGTACACGTTGGCTGTCCATGTTTGTTCCACTTGTAAGTCTTAACCCGTCGGTGGTCTGGCCAGCCCTGTCCTACCCCGTGCTAGGCTAATGCTAACCTAAATTGTGCTAACTGACTTTCCTGAGGTAAACAACAACAAGTCATTGACTATATCCCCCTATATCCTATTCTCTCTGCTTCGACATGACATAGCTCATACGAAAAGAACTCCAACCTTTGGCATGAAAGATTGGGGAACTCTTACCACATGAAACCGTTTCTTGTCCGATTGAGAACAACCGGATATCGAAACAAACGGTCAAAACAAGAACGGCTGGTTGCGTCACGACGTCACGACGTAAGGACGGTGGTGTTGGGTGATGTAGTTCTGGAGTTCTGTGAGTTCTGACACAGACAGAATTGTTGTTATTTTAGCTGTTTACCAAATATCCGTGGCTGCGGTCGTCCATTTACGTTGCAATTTAATACCCAGCCATCACCTTGTCTTGAGATGTCTTAAGATGTCTTAATTAACCAAAATATTTGTCTGTCAAGATGTCTTAAGTCGTCTTAACCCTCCGGCTGTGTTCATGTTTGCCCCCCCCCATCCTTGGTGTTCCCGGTCTAATTAGACCGGTCTGATTAACTGCTTCATATCTTAAAAACTACATGGTCAAATTTGCTAAATTTGGTACCTGGTGAAAGCTGAGACCTGTGAGATGTTAAAAAAATGAACATAGATATGACCAAATTACTGTAATGTGACTAAATACACAGTAGAAATTGAATATTTCATTTCCGTTTTTGAGAATTTCAAATAAGAAGGCCAGTTACACCCTGAAACTCTATATATCTCTGCCAAACAACACATTGGATCAGTTCTTCAACATCTCAACATATACTGTGCAAAATGTTATGAGACATAAACAATGTAGACTATTGGTTAACCTGAATAACTGCAATATAGAAAGAATAGACACTGAAAATGTATTCCAAAATGAACATTTATTGTAAAACAAATTCACAGAACATCAGAATGAATAGTTGTGTGTGTGTGTGTGTGTGTTTGCTTGCAGAAGCAAGAAAGCCAGGACATATACTATACCATTGCCCAATCATAGCTGTTACTGTAGTGTTGCATGTGCATATAATTCTATTTTGATGATTGGGTTGAGAGAGGAGGTACACCACAAGAACGGTGGTCAGGGTCAAGGTCTCTCTGCCTGTGTGTGTGTGTGTTCACCCACAGGAGTGGCATTTTGCAATCAGGTCAGAGTGTGCCTTGCAAACGTAGGCATCACATTTGTAGCATGTAAGGCTTGTTTTATTGTCTCTAGGGGCACAGAGCTTGCATCTTTGCCTTTTCCGCCCCTGTCCTTGCTGGGGGGCAGCGGCTGGGGCAGCGGCTGGGGCTTGCTGACTCCTAACCAGACTGGCAGAGGCTGGTGTGCGGGGAAGGTGCTGGCGCCTTTGAGTTAGAGGAGTAACTAATGCTTTCCCGAGCTCTGCCAGGAAGAGTCTCCTCTTGAAACTCTTCCCCCGATTCCACACTGGGTCGATCGCCATCCATACCACATATGCGTTACACGCAGACACATCCAGGATGTTGTGGAACACTGCCACTGGCCAACGGGCTGTCATTCGCTGGCAGGTGTACATGCCAGTAAGCTGCAATGAAAGAAAACATAAATAAGAGGTTGGAAATAATATTGTCGTACACAAAAATGCATTGTTTCACACGAATAAAAGTAAAATAAAATAGATGAAAATATACATTACCTTATCAAGGCAGTCCACACCTCCTTTGTTGCTGTTGTAGTCCAGGATGATCTGGGGCTTCCTGTCCTCTGTGGTGCTGACAGCAGCGTCTTTGTGTACCGTGCTCATCAGGATGACATTTTTATTCTTCTTGGGAACATAGGACACAAGACAGTGTGTGGCAGTGAAAGCAAATTTTGATGAGAGTATCTCTCTCCCTCTGGTTGACACCAGCGCAGGGGGAAGTTCAGGCTTGTTCTTCCTCACTGTCCCCACCATGGTGAGCTTGCGTTTCAACAGCTCCTGACCAAGCGCATATGAGGTGAAAAAGTTATCACATGTGATATTGTGCCCCTTGAGACCGGCTGTCATGTCCAGCACAACACGCATGCTCTGGTTTTTTTCTGGCCTTCCATCAACAGGTTTTCCCGTGTAGACCTGCATATTCCAGGCATAGCTGCTCCTGTCATCACATGCTGCCCAGATCTTGATTCCATACTTGCCTGGTTTGCTTGGGATGTACTGCTTGAAGGGACAGCGACCTCTGAAACGGACCAGGCGCTCGTCAACTGTCACCTCAGGGCCTGGATTGTACATCAGTGGTAGGCGCTCCACCCACCTGTCCCAAACGTTCCTGATGGCAGCCAGTTTGTCATTTCGCCAGCGGGCAGGTCTTGTATCTCTGTTATCAAATCGGATAACTCTCGACAGGACATGAAACTGCTGTAATGACATAGTGGACCGGAATATAGGCCTCCCGCACTCCGCATCCCACAGACTCTTTGTAGCCTCATCGTTTGACCGATATACTCCTGCTAGAATCAACAGACCTATGTAGGCTTGAAGGTCTACCTGGTCCAGTGCTCTCCATGTGTCCCCGAACACACGCCTCCCCTCCAGGTTTGTCATGTCCAGTACAATTTCCTCAATGGACTCTGGTAAAAACAGTTGGAAGCTGGACTTGATGTCATCCACACGAGATGTAGCATACCGCGTTGGTCCTGGTGTCATCCTTATGATGTTTTCCACTCTCGCTCTGCTTGCTGATGACGTCTGATGACGTATATGGTAACCTGCCGGCCGTACCACGTGACCGATTCGGGAAGTGGCTCGGATTTGGCGCGAGACTCGAAACAGAAAAGGGACAGGTAAACGCAGGTGAAATCATCAAAAAAAAAAAAAAAGAAACCGCCTGAAGCCCAGCACTGTGGAGAAGTTGTTATTTTTAAATAAAAATGAATAAATGAATACAATGTTGTTGTTCCTAGTAATCAGTGTACTATCGAAGATGCTATGTAGATCATGTGGTGATATTGAGTGATAGTGGCATGTGATCAACTTCAGCAAATATGTTCAAGTCAAGACTAAAAACACATCCTTTTAATATTGCATTTAAGTTAAAAAATTCTTAAATTAAGATTATATAATGATTAAAGCACTTTGAGCTGCAACGTTTGCAGGAAAAGTGCTATACAAATAAAGTTGTTATTATTATTATTATTATCAGCAACAGATCGAACATTAGATAATAATGATAGTAGGGTTATGTGGACACCTCCAGTACAGAACCAGCATGGCTAAATTTAGATGAGCATATCATAATCATTCAGGAACGTTAAGGCACTAATGGAAAGGCATTTATTAGATAGAAAGCTAGATCAATACTCTGGACGCAGACATAAATTCCATCTTTAATTTTCTCAAAATGTCAAGTGCTTATCTGCTGCCAGACACAACAGTTGCAGGACAATAATCGATACACAGATAAAACCACAGAGCACAGTCGAGTCCAGTCTCAGCCTGCTCCGCTAACAGGCTGGCCCACCGGTCTCGGTGGACCAAGCCACATCCACATTTACCAGGAGCTGTTCTTCAATTATCACAGTGAATAATAGCCTCACCCCAGCCGCAATCAAGAAACCATTATCCGGAGATCCATTCTGTCTTGACCACGTCTGTTAAAAGTGATCTTGTATAGTCTAGTTTAGAAGTTATCTTATAATGTTAGGTGGTCTCCAGAAAGCCACAATCCTGGGCAGGACAAATGCGGCCCTGAATACTGATACAGGGGATGATTAGGAGACATAAAGACCACACTTTATAACAGACACTGGAGAAGAATAGGGCATAGTAGAGCAAGGATATGTGGAGGAATACAGAGAGAGTCAAGAGGTCTAAAAACACCTGACAAACTTTGATTTTGGGATTAATGGGGACTCTTTGTTGTTAATGTAATATATATTACAAATTAATATTAATATTAATATATTATAACAATGGTAATCCACATTGAGAGGTGTTGCATTCAACAGCCTACGGACACTTCTAAGACTTGATTAAACAACAACGTTTGAATGAATGAAATCAGACTTAATGAATCCCCATTCATTTGAAGGTCATTTTGTTTTTCCCATTTTTCATGATTATTTACAATAATCAGCGATGTTAAATCGCTTCATTGGGTCTCATAATTGTCTTGCATAATTGTCTTATCTGATGAGGCAAAAAAAAAAAAATCTCCCTCAATTCAATACAACTTTATTCATCCGAAAATGAACAATAGCATACTCTCTGTTAATAAACCCATTTACTAAAATCTTGATTGTGCGTGTGTGTGTGTGTGTGTTTATCTGTCTCCAGGAGTCTTCTCCAGTATAACACACCAGTTCCCTTGGTCATGGTAGCTACTCTGCACACTCACTCCTCTAACCCTGCCACACAGCTCCTCTAGCTCTCCCTGCTGGAAGACATGGTAATAGCGATGAAATACAGGACCTGGGCTGGGAGCTGAGCCATGAACATTAGCAGTGGGGAGGTCTGATGTCTTTTTTGAGCCTCCTCGACCACCCTATTTGCCTACTCCCTTCCCCTGGTTACCATGTCCTGTCTCTCCTCCTGCCCGCTCCCCCCCTCCCCCCTTAAGATGCCAGGGGACCAAGAGGTCTTGGGAGTCGAAGGCCGTGCGGTTGGTGTGGACCCTAAGCTTGGGCCGACTCTCTTTCTCAGGGGGGACCTGGTTGCAGTCCAAGTTGTTGTCCGGGGGGTTCTTACTCCCGACCTGCCCCTGGTCGTAGTCTTTGCCGTTGCCTGTAGGACACTCTCTCTCCTGGTTGCAGGGGCCTGTAGAGCTGCCTCCGGGCCTGTGTGCTGTGGGCTCTCTGAGGTATTTAGACGTCTGGTCGTTGTGTTTCTGTTCCAGGGCCCACACGTAGATCAGCGCCCTTCCTCCAGGCTTCAACAGCCTCACCAACTCCTCCACCGCAGCCAACCGCCGCTCCTACACACACCACACAAAGGAAATCATAAAACAACAGTAACCAAACTGTGTGTGTGTGTGTTAGGGGTGTAACGGATCACGGATAATCCGTGATCCGTTCGGATCGCCCTCCACGGTTCGGAACGCATGTGTACCGCGGATCAATAGCAAAATCGTTTTTTTTTTTTTTTTTTCTTTCTTAACACCAGGGGAGCCACCCCTCCTAAATTTCGTTGTTTGGTACCTGTACTGTAGCAATGACAATAAAGACCATTCATTCATTCAAATGTAACCGGTAGAAAAACAATCATGTGCGCTTTATTCTCACTCTCTGCATGTGTACTGAGTTGACAACAACATTCATTCACTCATCTCTGTCCCAATTATATCACGTCATATCACCCGCTAAGCAGCCTGGGTGATTGTGTAAACCAGTGGTTCCCAAACTTTTTCAATCAGGCCCCCCTTGGGTAATTGGAAATATTTTCGAGCCCCCCCTAACCCGGTTCCCACCTAGATTGATATAATTAATTGTATAAAGTTGTAAAAACATTACATTTTCTCTTCTAATAATAACAAGACACATACAGTATATCCAACTATAGTTTTATATTTTATTATGGTTTGAAAAGGAACATAAGTGCTTGGCAAATGATCCTGTGCCACTGAAATATTCAACATATCAACATTAACTAATTTCTACTGCATCACTATTCTTACTCCTCACATTTCTATCACAATTACGATCAATGACTTGTGTGTGCTTGCTTTGCCTTGCAAATCTTCTCAAAGCGGGGTTGTTGTTTTGAGACTGCCACTCTCAGTTCATTCTCAATGTTCAACTTCGACCTGTATTTGCTTTTGATAGCAGCAACAGCAGAAAAGCCTATCTCACACAGGTACGATGTTGCAAAAGGCAGCAGTATTCCCACAGCTTTCTGTCCAATGAGAGGGTAGTCCTTCTCCACTCCAATCCAAAACCCAGCCAAAGTCGTGGATGTGAACTGCAGCCTCATGGTTGACTCTGAAGTCATGTCGATGTACTGTTCCTCTTCCACAGTGCTGAACATGGCAGGTGGTGGTGCAACAAATGGATCTCTAATCCAGTCGTATTTGGCACTGTCATCCACAGAGAAGTATTTCTGGAAGCTTTGTTTCAGGGCTGAGATGTGCTCTCTCATACATGGAACCACTGTGCTCTGCAGCTCATTGGTCTCGATGAATGCCTTCAGATTCCCAAATGAGTCGATGTCCCCCTGTTCAAGTCTCCTGCCCCACATGTCCAGTTTCCGTGTGAAAGATTGTATCCTGTCTGCCAGATGTGGAAGGTGTGTGTTGTTGCCCTGCAACTGTAGATTCAATTCATTGAGCTTCTCAAACATGTCGCTTAGGTAGGCCAATTTCATGAGGAAGTCTTCATCATTAAACTTGCTGGCAAGTTCGTTCCCTTCCTCCTCCAAGTAGATTCGGATCTCATCTTTCAGCGATAGCACCCTGGACAGCACCTTTCCGCGAGAGAGCCAACGCGACTCGCTGTGAAATAGCACGGCTGTGTGCTCGGAGCCCATCTCCTCGCACAAAGCGGAAAAAATGCGAGCTTTCAGTGGTCTTGTTTTTATGTAATTGACGGTGGTGATAACATGAGACAAAACGTCATTCAACTCTGGACTCAGCTGCTTTGACGCGAGTGCCTCCCTGTGTATTATGCAGTGAGTCCACACTGCTTTCGGTGCAACGCGCTTGATGAGCGTCTGGAGCCCTCCCCGTTTTCCTGCCATGGCCTGGGCACCGTCGGTGCATATCCCCACACAGTCCTCCCATTTCAGATCGGCTTCACTCAGGTATTTGTCTATGATTTTGAACAGTTCATCAGCTGTTGCTCTGTTTGGGACATAGTTGCAAAATAGCAAATCCTCGCTCAAACCCTCCGCATCAATGTATCTGACATACGCTATTAACAGACAGTCCTTGTTACTATCTGTGGCCTCGTCTACCTGTAGCGCAAAGCGTTGGTCTTTTATTTTCTCAACAAGCTGCTCTTTCATGTCTTCTGAGATGTCATTGATGCGTCTCGCAATAGTGTTGTTTGACAGGGGGATAGCTTTGAGTTTTTGGGCTGTTGCCTCGTCTATCATATGTGAAACCATATCTATTGCAGCAGGGAGTATTAACTCCTCAGCGATGGTGTGTGGTTTTTTAGACTGGGCGATACGATATGCCACTTTGTGAGGCAAGTTGAGCATTAGACGTAACAGATGCTGTTTTAACGAAACGGCTCTGCTGACCACGGTATTCTTGGAGTTTTCTCTTGAAGAAATCGAGGGGCTTCTTCACATCAGTCGGGTGTGTGGTCTCCAAGTGACGTTTCAACTTGCTAGGCTTCATGCTTTCTGCCGCTAAAGTTTTGAGACAGAGGACACACAGTGGTCGTTCCTCCGCACCGACCACATTAGACGTGAAGCCCAGGGAGAGGTATGTATCGTCATACTTTCTTGACTTTGGCTTTGGGACGTTTGTCATGGGCTCCTTCGCTTTTCGTTTAGCTTCTGGCTCTTTCATAAATGTATCCATTGTTGTTGTTGCTGCTAGATAGCTGGAGGAGGGAGTGCGCGCGTCAATGACGTGAATGGAGCGCGCGTCAATGACGTGATGGAGCCCCCTCGCTGCCTCTTTGTTACAGTTTATGGCCTGCGCTCCATTCAGGTTCTCATTTTTATCATCCAACGCCCACAACACCCCTGATGGTAACCTTAAGCAAGCAGTGTTTGTTTACAGCTCTTGTGTGTGCATTTTTTCCCCTCCCATATTATTTCTGCGCCCCCCCTGCAGTACCCCCGCGCCCCACTAGGGGGTCGCGACCCACAGTTTGGGAAACGCTGGTGTAAACACACAAAAAAAGAACTCTGTTACTTTGCAGCAGTGATGTTATATATAGATGTTATATATATATGTGATATATATATCAGTTTTGACATCTTGAATGTAGTTTTTTTGTTTCACACATTAAAAGTGGTGTTTTTACAGAATTCAAGGAAAATGTTGTTTTTATTTAAAAAAATATATGTTTTGTGTTGATCCGAAAAATTATCCGATCCGTGACTCAAAATCCGTGACACGATCCGATCCGTGAGTTAGGTGATCCGTTACACCCCTAGTGTGTGTGTGTGTGTGTGTGTGTGTGTGTGAGTGTGTGTGTGTGTATCAGGGTTTCCGTTAGAAAAATTTGCCGTCGGACATCGTGTCCGGGAAGAATTCGATTTACCGGACAAACGTGATATATTCCGGTCATCATATTAAAATATAATCAATTTTTTTTTTTTCAAAATCATATTTGTTTTCTTCTCAAATCTAATATAGCTGTTTGTCGCGGTGATTACTGTTGTGTAGCGGCCTATATATGCCATTTAATGTCTATTTCTCATCCGATACAATTAGATGCGAGCTATATAATATATAATAATATAACATGATTTGACGCATGCGCGCTATGCCATGCGTCAAATCCAGCGCTGAACGGGTCCAGCGCTGAACGGGCGCCTCACTGGGAACTGAACAGACAGCATCGATCAATGAACGGACTCCACATTACGTTAACTGAAGTTTGTTAAATTGTTTGGGATTAATGTGAGTTTTCTATTTTCTCTTTCCAGTTTTACCCTTTTTTTTAAATCAATAAAACAACGTCATTTCTATAACCAGGTCTCGCTGGTTGGGAAGGCATTTCGTTTAGCTCGGGAGTATGACAATGGGGAGAACATAACTGTTTATTGAGAAACAAATGATAGGCAGTCTGGGATACGTATATAAAGAAATACCACAATGTCTAGATGTATAACATTTTATTGAACAGTAACAGTGCAAGCATGTAGGCTTCTGGCGTGACACGGCTAGCCTAATTTCCGTTCATATGCCTTTTATCAGATAAAATAAAATAGAATAAAACTCTTTGAAAATAAATAGGCTTTAAATTAACTTGCAATGCGTATAGGCTAATTTCCGTTCGATGTTACAGCCTAGGCTATGCCTTTTCTCAGATAGATAGGGGATAGCCCTGTAAGCTCATACGGGTCTGTATGTCGTCCTGAAGACCGGCTGTTAGATCATATCGCTGAAGTTTGTCTCCATCTTAGTGTAAATGTTGTCCGTTTCGTTTGTTATCCTTGTTATTGTGCGATAAAGTTAAAGCGCTCCGCTTCGGGACACCATTTTCAGCTGAGCACCAAACACACACACTGCCCGAGAGAGAAGGACCCGCCCCCTTTAGTTAGCCTATAGCCTATAGGCTAACTAAAGGGGGCGGGTCCTTCTCTCTCGGGCAGTGTTGTGTGTGTGTGTTTGGTGCTCAGCTGAAAATGGTTAGAGGGAATTATTTTCACCGGACATTTATGTCCGACGAGTTTTCAATTTGTCGGACTTCAACTACTTTTACCGGACAAAGACCGGTAATTACCGGTTAACGGAAACCCTGGTGTGTATGTGTGTGTGTGTGTGTGTATGTGTGTGTGTGTGTATACCTTTGTAGAGAGGTGGTGAATGACAGCTATAGAGATGCAGGCATCGCAGGTCTCTTTGCGTAGAGGAACATTGAGAGCGTCAGACACAAATGCCTGGAAGCCTCTCTCTGAGCAGATCTGCACCAAGGCACTGCTGCGGTCACAACCCACCTACAGGGGACAGACACACTCAATGGAATCCTAACACAGCCCGTCTAAAGACGAGACATAGAAAACAGATCTAACAGATCGAAATTAAGTAGCATTTACCCATTTTTTTACTTTGCATCTACCCTCAACATGTTCAACATGCACTCACCGCAAACAGCTCTGGGTTGACCCCGAGGTACTTCCCGTTCCCGCAGCCCACGTCAGCGAGAACACTTCCTGGTCGGAGCGAGGACAGGAAGTGACATACTTGTGGCCAGGGGGAGTGGCGCGTGCTGCTGAAGTGACAGGCGATGGCGTCGTACACGCTGTGCACGAACTCTGCCTCCAAGCGGGCCGCGTCACCCTCGCTGCTGGGTAGGGAGGGGGGGGAGGGGGAGGGGACGGAGGGACGCTGGCTGTCACAAGAAGATGGGAAGGCTGCAGGGAGACAGACAGGCCCAGCTTCACACAGGTTCATCCAAAGCCCGTTTGTCAAGTCAAAAATGTAAACAGTCGTCTGGTGTGCTAAGCAATGGAGACATGAACGCACTTGTTCAAAATCGGCAAACCCAACAAAGAAGCTCACCACAATCACCAGTAGACTCCGCCCTGGCAACACCACGGCAACTAAGGGCCCATCGGGTGACGGAACTCCATCACCGTCTGCAGTGACATTATGTAAAGTAAAAGTCATATCAAAGGAAGTTCCTGAAGAAACTGTATGTGTTCTGCACTGTAGGTCTTCTGCTGTTTCCATTCATAGCCCTAACTCGACATTCCGGGTTTTTTAAGTTTTTGACTTACAGAAAGTTGAATATTTTAAGAAATATGAAGAGTTGTATATTAAATTGGATTTGAATCTCAAGACCGACTTCACCAGTCAAAAACCTTTCACTTTTTGGCCCTGAAAAACTCCCTAGTTGCTATGGTTGGGAGTATGTTTGTCTGACTGTATAATGAAGCACCAACCAAGGGGATAACGTGTTATTGAAAAAAAATGTATGACTGTATTGAAACGGACACCGTTGTTTTTTTCATATACCGCAATATTACAGTATTACCGCGGCCGCCCAACCATAGAAAACGTATTAAAGCCGATTATAAAGATGAATGAATCACCCTGCCCTTCAAGATCATGTATATAAGCGCACACATAGTGTACAGTAAGATCATTATTTACAGCAAGATGTATGTGATGTATGCACACGTATACACGTCAGAACACACACACAAACGAACATACACAAACGAACACACACACACACACACTCTTCATATCTACCTTGGCTCCCAGGCTCAGGGAG